>NC_065525.1:1521702-1531207 GCF_006386435.1 Epinephelus moara | reverse complement strand
GTGACAAGCCATGTCATGCCGTTTTTCGAGGGGAAAACTTAAAGGATTACTCGCGATCTCATGCCGAGCCGTCAATGGATATGTAGCTGGTTTATAAAAGGTAAAATCTCACTCCTACCACTATTTTTGGCTGAGGTATACCGCCTAGAAAGTAGNCATGTCATGCCGTTTTTTCGAGGGGAAAAGTTATGACTCACGATCTCATGCTGAGCCGTCAATGGACATGTAGCTGGTTTATAAAAGGTAAGAGTCTCACTCCTACCACTATTTTTGGCTGAGATATACCGTCTAGAAAGTGGGATCACAACTTTCACGTTTCATATGGCTTTATTTGGTGATATTTTATGGTGTTTCTGTCATAAACAACATCAGCTATCATAATCATGCCTGATTTCAATAAGGTACGATGTTTGAAGCTGGCTGAGTGTTGTTCGATCACTGACAGTACTGTTTTGAAGCAGAGTGAGCGCTCTTGTCATGTGGAGCTCCGCCTGGATCTTTTCATGGTAAAAACACTGTAGAATGGTCATACTTTGACTAGTCTTCTTCAAATTTGAAACAAGTGTTCATTGATAGTGTGCCTACAGCCCCACAGTGTCATTTACCTGCTCAGATGAAGCCACAGACAGTTATTCATCCTGAAATACATTTTTTATTTTATTTTAGGCAAAATCTTCAACTTTTTACTGACTTCAGAGGCCCATTACTCTGTCTCTGTATCACCTAGAGTGTTTCTGACACTTTCACAAGAAACTTCAGAGAGTTTGCTTTCTGGCAAGACCTCATGCATGCATGTAGTCAGAGTGGTTCAGAGGCTAAAGTCATTTTAATTTGGGTATGTCATTTTAGGCATTTTTGCTACAAAATGGGGGTGGAGTGCAAGAGGATAGTCACACTGACCAAAAACGGATCTAATCTAATAAGTCTTACCCTCTTTCTTCTTGATCGACTCCGAGCTGAACTCTTCACAGTTTCCGCCTGCGATGCGAGATCTGGCTGTCTGTACCTGAAGCTCCTGCGTACTTACTCATAGTATGTCTTACAGGCAGCTGGAAAACAATTAAATGAGAGTGGTATGAATAAAAAAACATAAGTCACAGCAAAACTAAACAAGGAAGGAACAAGAACAAAACAGTTAAAGTTACTTACACACAATGGCGTCACTATCAGGGTCATGTAAATCTGGACTTGCTGACATAGCTCCGAGCAAATAGGAGGTCACGGCCTCGTTATGAGGCGAGGTTAGTCTGTGAAAACAAAATGAATGGTTAAGATCGGTATCTATTAACGTATCTATTTCCTTATACAGCAGAATGAAAGCATATTCTTTAAATCTTACCCTTGCTCCGGTTCGTAGCGCCTACAATTTGTCTCCGAGTTGTGAAGACGGCGTACTGCTTCCTGTAAATTACAAGACCAAAAACAACCACTTTTATAAAACAGCTTACACTGGTTCTGCTCACTTGTTCTTTTACAAGGCTAGTAGGCTACTTTTAGCTTAGCTAGCAGTCACAGAACATATTCTTACCGCAATCTTGGGATTGTGCACCTGTCTTCTCTTCTTAGAGTTAGTCTCTTCCACACACTTTTTCGACTCCAAAGCAGCCAACCTATCCTCTATGGAGAGCAACCTGGAGTTTACTACGGTGAACTGCTCATTCACATCGGCAGCAAGCAGAGTAAGCTGACGAGACAGCCCACTGATAGCATTCAGCAGTTTCTTCTCGCCGGTCTGCGGACTGGCTGAAAAGGGGTTGATCACGTCCATGCAGAGGAGTTGAAGGGGAGTTGAAGGCGAGACGCCGTCCAGCCATTGTAGTTCACGAAATGGCAGTTAAAACAAAGGAAATGGAGGAAAAGGTCTGAGTACAGGAATAAAAACATGTCTGTATATGCTCGTCTTGCAAGTACTGCTGCATGAGTCATGCCAATGACTTCACACGTGATTGGACGAGGTGCCCATGGGCGAGTTCATTGTTATACGGAAGAACTCGCGAGACGAGCTCATATGTTTATGATATAAACAGGCACGGTGTACCTATGAAGCTCTGTGATATAAACACGGTGTGTAGTCAGTTCAAAGATGGAAGTCCCAAGACTGAAGAAATGACCTCGGTGCCTCTGTGAACATTGCAACACTGGACTCTGTCATACACAGTATTTTGACCACAGAAAGCGTTATTTCAAAAATGGAGTTTGGGAGAAAAAATCCAAAAGGTCACTGTAGTCATGCCACTATGCACAGTGGTTGACCTCTAGGAGACTGTGATGTTGTTTGCATGGAATGCACATTTTACCTTTGTGGCAAAGCCTGATTAAAACTAATTGTTGAAACAAATTGTTTTGTGTATGAATGACACATGAATGTTGCTAATGACATACACAGTAATTAATCTAGCATACTTTCACTAAATAAATCAATTCAAGCTAAAATTTAAGAGTGCATAATTAGGCTATATTGAGCCTGATCTATTTATACCAGAGATTTTCTAATGAAGTTAATACCTTTTAGAAAAATGTCACCTGGAGTAAAACTCCCCCTGCTACCCTGATTTGCATTTGTATAGCTCACAGTATTTTCATTTACATGTTAAAGCCTCCCCTAGAATTAGGGGGAGGGGGGTCATGGGGGGACAACTGCCAAGCAAGGCCCACGTCAATTTCGGACAATTCACAGCAGTTTTCGGTGTTGCCTGCAAATTGCCGTGTGCAGTCGTAAACCTGAACTTCCACGACAATCTACAGTGCTGCTTACTGACGAAAATCTCACTTTTCATGCAGTGAGGGGAAGTAGTCCACATTCTTCAGCATGGTGTTGTCAACTTTTATGGCAGGCTGAGAAGATGGCTTATTAGGTGGTGGTTTATATAGAACCTGGGTCTTTTTGATGTTAAGGGCTCTTGTCCAGTAAGATGTAGTATAACCGCAATGAAGATGGCAAACAGAATGGGTGCAATGATTCACCCCTGTTTAACCACTGTTCAACCACTGCACATACACCGTCACCACCAACCAAAAACCCTGGATGACAAGAGAGGACAGGATCCTGCTGAGGAACAGAAACACCGCCTTCAGGTCTGGTGACGTGGAACTGTACAGTGCTGCCAGGGCAAACCTGAAAAGGGGCATCAGACAGGCCGAGCTAGATTATAAAAATAAAATTGAGGACCACCTCCACAGCAACAACTCGAGGCAGGTGTGGCTGGGGGTCCAAAACATCATGAACTACAAACCCAGACCCAATGCTGTGGATGGCGATGCTGCGCTGGCAGAGGAGTTGAACTACTTCTTCACCCGCCTCAAGCAAAAAATACCAGAAGCGGCTGCATCTCACCAACCAGCCAACAACAGCCACATCTTCACGTCGGGGGAGCATGACGTGAGACGCATGCTGAGGACAGAACCCCAGAAAAGCAGCAGGACCTGATGGCGTCACTGGAAGGGTGCTGAAGGACTGTGCAGATCAGCTCACAGACCTGACCCATCTGGAACAGAAGGACAGTTATGCCAGGCTTCTTTTCAATGAACTTTAGCTCAGCATTTAACACAATCATCTCTAACAGACTAACAAAACTAAACAACCTTGGCCTCCCACACTCCATCTGCCTCTGGATCAAGGATTTCCTCAGCGACTGCCCACAGAGATTCAAAGCAGGGCCCCACCTTTCCCCAGCACTCAGCCTCAACACCGGCTCCCCACAGGGATGTGTGCTGAGCCCCCTACTGTACACTCTCTACACACGACTGCAACCTCACCCACCCAAGTAACTCCAATTTGAGATGAGACTGCATACAGGGATGAGGTGGAAAAACTGTCATCTTGGTGCAGCAACAATAACCTGGTCCTCAACACCACAAAAACCAAAGAAATAATAGTGGACTTCAGAAGAAACAGATCTGACCCTTAGGCCATATACATCAGCAGGGACTGTGTGGAGAGGGTCCCTGACATCAAGTTTCTGGGCCTGCACTTGGACAATGACCTAACCTGGAAAACCAACACCACTGTACTGATCTGGAAGGTACAGCATTGACTCCATTTCCTGAGGGTCCTGAAAAACTACCCTATCCAAGGAGCTGCTGGTGTCCTTCTACAGATGCTCTGTTGAAAGTGACGTATTGCATCTCAGTGTGGTTTGCCAGCTACACTGCTCAAGAAAAGACAGCGCCCCAGAGGGTCATCAACACAGCACAGAAGATCATCAGCTGTGCTCTCCTCTCCTTAGAGAAGTTGTACAGGTCCCACTGCCAGAGAAAAGCCTGCAGCATCCTGAAGGACACATCCCACCCAGCACATCACCTGTTCCAACTGTTACCCTCAGATAACCCCTTTTCAAAAACCTGTGCAACATTTCACTTTGTCCAATAAATATTTTTTTGCTGTGAACAACTGTTGCAATCAAAAATATCTCAGCTTGGTGCAATAATTTTAAACTGTGCAATATGTAATTTTCAACTGTGAATTATCACATAACATTTTTTCTCTATTTTTTTTTATTAAACAAGCACTCCTGCTTCTACACATACATTTGTATATATTTATTTATCACTGGTCTGTTTTCACTGTTCTATTTATTGGTAATTCTCTTTTAACCTTGTTAGTTAAGATAGTTTGCTTTTGCTTTTGTACTGAATGGGAATGCATACAATTTTGTTGTACTTGTACAATGACAATAAAAATTCTGATTCCGATAAACCTTTATATGAAGAGCTACATATTTAATTACAGATAATTACTGTAATTTGCCTGTACTTTATCAAAACAAAAGAGTTCTGTATAAATAATACAGTATTTTTTCAGATAAAAAACAGAGAAATAAATGTAATGTGTTTATACAGTATGTGTATATGTATATATAGTACCAGTCAAAAGTTTGGACACACTTTTTCATTCAAGTAAATGGGAATGTGTGTCATGTATATATATATATAGCTATATATACAGTATGTATGGTGCTATATTATGGTGCTGTAATCTGTAATCTTAAAACGGAAAACCTAGAAACATCTAAAACACTATCCAAAAATTCACCGACATCCGAGACTTAAATTACGTGCAAGTATCACTGACCTATAGGCCTATCTGACATTAGTATAGAGTAATGTTTGCTGTTTAGTAGGATGATAATAATTTATTTGACCGAAATGTAGCATTTACAATAGATAACAGTGTGTTTTTTCTTCAGTGATCTGATTGGTCAGAGGTTGTTGACAGCCTGTGATCCAATACCCTGAAGTTAACAGTTAACCTGCTCTGGAGCAGGTTAACTCAGCATAAGTTGCCATGGTGATTTATCCCAGTAAAAAGAGAACCATCTTTGTCATACTGAAAACCCTGAGTTAACCCCAGGGTGTCCTTGCTAACTTCAAATCCTGCCTCATAGTACAGGCCTCAGGTCTTACTCAGGAGTGTCATAGCAAAAGGGGTGAATACATATGCACGTATCACATTTCAGTTTATTTATTTTTTTATTTTTGTGATTTTTTTTGCTCTTTTCTCACTTCAAATTGTTTTGTTTAGGTCAAACTACAAACAAAAGGTCCAGATAAAAATCCATTTAAATTACAGGTTGTAATGCAGCAAAATAGGATAAACGCCTGATGCCTGACCATTGCTTGTTTTGCTGATGTAGGGTCCACCCCCCACTTCCCCCCCTGGCTTACCCAAATCAGCTAAGTGTCACCTCCCTGTCTTTGCAACTTGCTGTTTGTCTTTGATTTAACTTGTTATTGTATTTTTTGTCTAGGGGAGAAGCCCCTCCAGGTCAGAGAGTGGATGAGCAGGATGATGAAGAGGATGCAGAACAATCCCATCATCGTACCATTATAGACAGGGTATTGGAGAGACATGGAGCCTGTATCCCCCACCATGACCCCAAATTGTATCGTGCTGAAGCCGCCAAAACCATATCTATTCCAGGGTTCAGCATCCTGGCTTTTCCTGATTTCTGGGGTCACCTCTCACCACCAGGACATGAACCCATGGCCCCACGTAAACCCAGCATACAGAGGTACTTCATGCTTAACTGATGGCTGTGTAGGAGTAATGTTGTTCATGTACCATGAACATAGAGATGGGTTTAAGAGATTGGTGGTTGATCCCAGTCCACATGTTGAAGCATCCTTGGGCAAGTTACTGAACCCCAAATTGCTCCCGATGGCTATGCAAGTGTGTGTGAGTGTGAATGAATGGTTAACTGAGTAGCAGGTGGCATCTAGTGTGGCAGCCTCGACCACCAATGTGTGAATGTGTGTGTGATTGGGTGACTGTGATGTAGTGTAAAAGTGCTTTGAGTGGTCAGAATACAGTTCATTTATAATTTACCATAATGCTGAAAGCATATTGGCTGGTTGTAAGTGGCTGATAAGTTCAGCATTGGTTGTACTTTAAACTTGGTTGCCTTGGTAATGCTTTAACCAGCTGTGGAAGTGTCAGTTTATTTTTTTAATTCGGCTTAATAATGCTTGTTGCATTCAAATATCTTTTTAATTCTTGTTGTTCACTTAATTGAGACTTCACTGACGAAGACAATTACACATTGCAGTTACTAATTCACTAGCAAGGACCACGCCACAACAATGTCTTTTAACTGTTTAATTGTAATTCAGGAAGTGTTAGTTGTTGAGGAATGCTGAATGGATGTAAGTGGAGGCGAAGAGGGATGTCCTCTCTCAGTGTGGGGAATCCGTGTATCATTCGTTCATTTGTTTTTCAAAATAAAACCAAATATGAAAAAACGGATAATGACTCGTTTTCCGATTTCCGATTTTCTGTTTAAATGGAAAATGGAAAAAACGGATAACAGGCCGGGATTCGGGCCTTTCATACACTTTCAATATTTTCATCTCTCGCACATTGCGTGACCGGAAAGCCAAGTTTGTTTTTGTTTTTTTAAATTATTATTATTAGGGGCCCAAGCCCGCGGGGCTGTGCTGGGAAACCTATTGGGAACCCTATTGTTTTTGTTCGGATTTTTATTATTAGGGTCCGAGTGACGAAGAAGTCGTCCGTAGGACCCTATTGAAATTGCGCTGTTTATTATTATTTATTATTATTATTATTAGGGCCCGAGCACCTAGCAGTGCGAGGACCCCATTGAAATGCAAGGATTTATTATAATTAGGGTCCGAGTGACAACTGCAAGTCATTCGTAGGACCCTATTGAAATCTCGCTGTTTATTATTATCATTAGGGTCCGAGCGACGACTGAAAGTCGCCCGTAGGACCCTATTGAAATTGTGCTGTTTATTATTAGGGCCCGAGCGACGACTGCAAGCAGACGCGTTTCCCAGGGAAACCTATTGTTTTTGTTCAGATTTTTATTAGGGCCCGAGCACTGACCTTGGTGTGAGAACCCTATTGAAATTGAAGGAATTATTAGGGGTCCAAGCCCGCGGGGCCTGGGGAGCGCGTATGCAAGCAGACGCGTTTGCCAGGACCAGCGGTGCTGCAGCGAGGGGAGAGATAGAAACAAACAGCCAATGTGTGTGTGTGTGTGTTATGTTCCGGTGTTGTCACATAAATGACAGATCCAAGCAATAAACAGGACAGACAATAGGATTTTATTTATTTTTACACTACATTTTCACTGAAAGCTGACTGAATCTGGCCTGAGCCCGAATACAAGTTATACATTTTTGACCGAACCCGGCCCGACCCATCGGGTACCGTCGGGCTCGGATCGGGTAGCCACACTCTAGTATGCAAGCAGACGTGCTTCCCAGGACCAGCGTTTTTTTTTTTTGTCAGATTTTTATTAGGGCCCGAGCACTGACCTCGGTGCGAGGACCCTATTGAAACTGAAGGAATTATTATTAGTCAGACGTTGCGCCAGACTTTTTCATCGCCAATCATTTTGATCGACAGGGTCATAAAAATCCGGTCATAATCTATTTTTACCGGTCATTTTAATTTTCATTTTTAAATGATAATAAATATATTCAAAGACATTTAGTTTTCATTCGTTCATTTTTAACGAATCCAACAAGCAAGTTATAAAGTGTGCATTAATAAGGACATGAACGAAAAGATAAACAGACATCCACACACCCGTGCCATTAGGCTTCGCCCTGGACACACCGGAGGGCACTAACGCATCACTAACGCGTCCGGTGTGTCCAGGGCGTTAGGTAGTTATGCCTGTAGGCTCGGTGACACAAAATTAAAATTGTAATGAAGTGATTATGGTATTGAAAAATGTGTTCGCTTATGCACCGTTGTGTTATTTTAAATTATAAACACGATATTTTCTCCTCACGTTCCTCAGTTTTGAAAATTGGCTGGATTCTCTCATCTTTTCTGTGTCCGACTTCCTGTTTGGTACGATCCGCTCGATCCAGCTTGACAGAAGCGCTCGCGGCTCACGTGAAAAATAGACCAGTCGCCGAACTGAAGCGCTGCCTCTGTGGGCGCTCCACTCTGCTCAGCAGGCTGTGGGTACAGTCAGATAGGTTAACATGGGCGCTGACTGAAAACTGCCTCCACTGCTGGGCGCCGTGCTTCGGTTCCGCGTCCGGTGCGTCCAGGGCATTATGTCAACAATGCCACATGAAGCAGATGAATGACTTTTTCTCTGCAGTACCTACTGTGCACTCCACCGCCAAGTGGGCAGGGGTGGTAATTGCAACCGGTCAAAATGGCCGACGGCCTTCAGATTTTCCGGTCATTGTTGTAAAAAAAACGGTCAATGACTGAGAATTATTAAATTATTAATAATTATTAATAATGAAGCTACTTTAACCTACGTGTATGAAACTTGGTACACATGTGTACCACTCCAGGACCTACAAAAAAGCCTCTTGGAGGCATGCTCTAAACCCAACAGGAAGTCTGCCATTTTGAATTTACTGTGTAATTTTGGTGAATTTTTGGCCATTTCCAGGGGTCCTAAATGAACGAACTAGTCCTAGAGATTTCATCCGATTGACTTCAAACCTTGGTCTGTCCCACCCCAAGACCTTGAAGATGAAAAGTTATCAAGAGCTTGAGTTTTCGTCAATGCGTGTGACCGTGGGATGGCGTCAAAGTTAGGGGTCTCGCCACTAAACAGGAAGTAGTTTATAACTCCAGCATACATGGTCCAATTTTGGCCAAACTTCACAGGATTGATGACAGTCCCGCCCTGAACACATCTACATGTCAATAATTAGAGATAAACATAGCGCCCCCTACTGGCAATGGGAAATGTCATGTTTTAGACTTTAATGTACATCTCCTACAGACTTGACCAGATCCACTTCAAACTTGGTGAAAAAAGTCATAAGACGTTGATGATGCTTTATTGTGGAAACTGTGAGTTTTCGTCGAAGGGCGTGGCCACGGCCTGGCGGCGAACTTTGATGTTTCGCCGTGATGATAAACGTTGCTGTAACTTGACTCCACGTGGGAATATCTTGCCAAAACTTCACACATATGATGACAGTCCAGCCCTGAACACATCTACAGAGGAATTTTGAATCACCGCCATAGCGCCACCTTCTGGCAACAGAAAGCTACTTTATACAT
>NC_065525.1:1520264-1521202 GCF_006386435.1 Epinephelus moara | reverse complement strand
CCTTCAGATTTTCCGGTCATTGTTGTAAAAAAAACGGTCAATGACTGAGAATTATTAAATTATTAATAATTATTAATAATGAAGCTACTTTAACCTACGTGTATGAAACTTGGTACACATGTGTACCACTCCAGGACCTACAAAAAAGCCTCTTGGAGGCATGCTCTAAACCCAACAGGAAGTCTGCCATTTTGAATTTACTGTGTAATTTTGGTGAATTTTTGGCCATTTCCAGGGGTCCTAAATGAACGAACTAGTCCTAGAGATTTCATCCGATTGACTTCAAACCTTGGTCTGTCCCACCCCAAGACCTTGAAGATGAAAAGTTATCAAGAGCTTGAGTTTTCGTCAATGCGTGTGACCGTGGGATGGCGTCAAAGTTAGGGGTCTCGCCACTAAACAGGAAGTAGTTTATAACTCCAGCATACATGGTCCAATCTTGCCCAAACTTTACAGGATTGATGACAGTCCCCCCTGAACACATCTACATGTCAATAATTAGAGATAAACATAGTGCCCCCTACTGGCAATGGGAAATGTCATGTTTTAGACTTTAATGTACATCTCCTACAGAAGTGACCAGATCCACCTCAAACTTGGTCAAAAAAGTCATAAGACGTTGATGACGCTTTATTGTGGAAACTGTGAGTTTTCGTCGAAGGGCGTGGCCACGGCCTGGCGGTGAACTTTGATGTTTCGCCATGTTGATAAACATTGCTGTAACTTGACTCCACGTGGGAATATCTTGCCAAAACTTCACACATATGATGACAGTCGAGCCCTGAACACATCTACAGAAGAATTTTGAATCACCGCCATAGCGCAACCTTCTGGCAACAGAAAGTTACTTTATACATTCTTTGATGTCCCGCTTCTAGCAGGTTAATCAGACCCACCTCAAACTTGCTGGTCTAAGTCCTTAGACCTTGATGATGCTT
>NC_065525.1:1498679-1519587 GCF_006386435.1 Epinephelus moara | reverse complement strand
TCAAACACTTATCTTTCGATTTATCTGAAAGTTACATGCTGTGGTGTATATTTGATGTACAAAAACATGATGTATAATTAGTGCGCTCTCCAACTCCCTCTATTGGAAAGAGGAAGTGATACAAAATGTGAAATATGTCATTCCAGCACTGTATCAAGGATATATAGAGTCACTCCTGCATGCGATATCTAACTTTGACAGAAATGAACTGACGTGTCAAAAGGCGTCCTGCCAGCCCCCCGAGTTGCGTGAAGGTGCGAGGGCCCGTTCATCGCTGCTTGCAGCTTTAATTATTATTATTATTATTAGGGCCCGAGCACCTAGTGGTGCGAGGACCCTATTGAAATGCAAGGATTTATTATCATTATTATTATTATTATTATTAGTATTAGGGCCCTTGCACCTAGCGGTGCGAGGACCCTATTGAAATGCAAGGATTTCTTCTTCTTCTTCTCCTTCTTCTTCTTATTCCTCCAAATGAATTGCCTTTTTGGGAGGCTAAACATACCTGAAAACTCATGAAACTTTGCAGATATATCAGAACTGGTGAAAAATTTGATATTTTAAGGGTATCGTGCGCGGGTTCCCAAAAATGGCTCAGTAGTGCCCCCTACAAAACTTTGAGGAAACAGCCCCTGAAGCTAGTTTAACCTACATGTATGAAACTTGGCAGTCTTATGTAACGTTCAAAGACATACAAAAAAGCCTCTTGGAGATATGCAGTAAACCCAACAGGAAGTCGGCCATTTTGAATTTACTGTGCAATTTTGATGCATTTTTGGCCATTTCCAGGGGTCATAAATGAACAAACTAGTCCTGGAGATTTCATCCGATCGACTTCAAACCTTGGTCTGTCCCACCCCAAGACCTTGAAGATGAAAAGTTATCAAAAGCTTGAGTTTTCATCAATGCGTGTGACCGTGGGATGGCGTCAAAGTTAGGGGTCTCGCCACTAAACAGGAAGTAGTTCATAACTCCAGCATACATGGTCCAATCTTGCCCAAACTTCACAGGATTGATGACAGTCCCGTCCTGAACACATCTACATGTCAATAATTAGAGAAAAATATAGCACCCCCTACTGGCAACAGGAAATGTCATGTTTTAGTCTTTAATGTACATCTCCTACAGAAGTGACCAGATCCACCTCAAACTTGGTGAAAAAAGCCATCAGACGTTGATGACGCTTTATTGTGGAAACTGCGAGTTTTCGTCGAAGGGCGTGGCCATGGCCGGGTGGCGAACTTTGATGTTTTCATTACCATATTGCCTGATACTCATAGACCCACCTAGTGGTGACAGGAAGTAGGTCTCATCAAACACTTATGTTTCTATTTATCTGAAAGTTACATGCTGTGGTGTGTATTTGATGTATAAAAACATGTATAATTAGTGCGCTCTCCAACTCCCTCTGGTGGAAAGAGGAAGTGATACAAAATGTGAAATATATCATTCCAGCACTGTAACAAGGATAGGCCAAGTTGCTCCTGCATGCGCACTGTAACAAGGATAGGCCAAGTTGCTCCTGCATGCGATGTCTAACTTTGACAGAAATGAACTGATGCGTCAGAATGCATCGTGCCAGCCCACCCGATTTGCGTGAAGTTGCGAGGGCCCTTTCATCGCTGCTTGCAGCTTTAATTATTAGGGCCCGAGCGACAACGAAGTCGTCCAAGGACCCTAGTGAAATTGTGCTGTTTATTAGGGCCCGAGTGACGACGAAGTCGTCCAAGGACCCTATTGAAATCGAGCTGTTTATTATTATTATTAGGGCCCGAGCGACGACGAAGTCATCCGTAGGACCCTATTGTAATCGCGCTGTTTATCGCGCTGTTTATTATTATTATTATTATTATTATTCCGACATTTCGTGTCCCAATTTCGCCCCTTTTCCAAATTTCAAAATGCTTCTAACTTTCCACATTTGTCCGGCCACATCTGAAATTCGATATTTTTGGGTGGTTGCGCATGGTCGGCACAAAATGCCGAAACAGCGCCCCCTACAAATATTCAAAATACCCTCCCCATTGGGGTTAGTTTGTCGTAGGCAAACGAAATTGGGTACGCACATGTATCATACCGAGGCGCACAAAAAAGTCTCTTGACGTCATGGTAAAATCCCAACAGGAAGTCAGCCATTTTGTTTTGAATTTTTTTGTCATGGCGATTTCCACAACTTACATTTGAACGAACTTGTTCTAGGGATTTCGTCCTATCGACTTCAAAGTTGGTACAGATCATCCTGAGCACATGCTGATCAAAAGTTATTAAAAGCTTTTCTCTATGTCAAGGGGCGTGGCCACTAGGGCGTAACAAATTTTGGCGACTTTTCGTTTTCTCACCATTGAATTTCGAGTGGCTCTCCCACCAACATACTTGATCTCAGCAGCTTCAAACTTGCTGCACATGATGATGGCTCCGCCCCGAATGCCCCGATATGTTAATATCCCACCTTACTCATAGAGCCCCCCGGTGGTAACAGGAAGTGACCAGTTTTTACTTTAACATGTACTAATGCCACAAATTTGACCGCATCAACTTCATTCCACTTCTAATGCATGCAGAACAAGTTGGTGAAGCTACCTTATGAACGCTGTGAAGCTACGTCTAATGGTGTCCATGTGGCGGCGTGGCGACTATCGATCCCTCGCCACTAAATACGTTTGGCATTTTGATGGCTTCAACGACCTCATCTCCTCATGAAAATTGATACACAGGTCAAGAATGGCGAGCTCTTACATCTGATAGGGGCATCGCCCATGGGGGGGACAAAATGCCTCTATAGCGCCCCCTTGAAATTTTCAAAAACCCCTCCCCATAGGGTTTTTTTTGGAGTTGGAACATGAAAATTGGTACACATGTGTATGTTGTCCAGACGCACATAAAAGTCTCTGGCACCAATGGTCTACTCCAAACAGGAAGTCAGCCATTTTGATTTTGACTTGTCATTTTGGCGTGATTTCCACATGTTGTATTTTAACGAACTAGTCCTAGGGATTTCATCCAATCGACTTCAAATTTTTTACAGATCATCCAGACACCATGCTGATCAAAAGTTATTAAAAGCTTTTCTCTATGTCAAGGGGCGTGGCCGTTATGGCGCCTCCCCTTGCCACCAAATACGTTTGGCTTTTTGATGGCTTCAGCGACCTCATATCCTCATGAAAATTGACACACAGGTCAAGAATGGCAAGCTCTTGCATCTGATAGGTGCGTCAACCATGGGGGGGACAAAATGCCTCCTTAGCGCCCCCTTGAAATTTTCAAAAACCCCTCCCCATAAGGGTTTTTTTTGGAGTAGGAACATGAAAATTGGTACACATGTGTATGTTGTCCAGACCCACATAAAAGTCTCTGGCACCAATGGTCTTCTCCAAACAGGAAGTCGGCCATTTTGATTGTGACTTGTCATTTTGGCATGATTTCCACATGTTGTATTTTAATAAACTAGTCCTAGGGATTTCATCCAATCGACGTCAGATTTTTTACAGATCATCCAGATCCCATGCTGATCAAAAGTTGTGCTCTGCATTTCTGTAGGTCAAAGGGCGTGGCTGCTATGGCACTGCCATTTTTGATCCATCGCCATGCATATTCAAGCAGCTCTCTCTCCCACATAATTCATCCAAACTGCTTCAAAATTTCTGTACATGATAAGAGCCCCGCCCTCAATGCCTCCATATACTCGTAGGCAATCTTGCTCATGGCGCCCCCTTGTGAAAACAGGAAATGCCATCTTTTACACTGACAAACACCAACCTCCATCTCCTGACCTGATCAATTACATTTTGTGGCCACATGACGATCAAGTTGATGAATCTCCACAGTGACACACGTGTCCTGTCATGTTGCAGACTTTTTTCGCTCCTGCCAGGTCTTTTCTCCCTTCTCGCTGCATGCCACAGCCCCCACGGTTGCATGGGGGAGCGAGGGCCCGATCACAGTTGCTTGCAGCTTTAATTATTATTATTATTCTTACGAACATTCACCCCCAGTTTCGCCCCTCTGCCAAATTCAAAAACTCATCAAATTTGGTACACGTGTTTGGTCTGGCGAAAAATTTGATATTTCGGCAGTGTTCTATGTGGACGGGGCCAAATGGCGACATAGCGCCCCCTAGAAAATTTTGTGCCCCGAGCCCTGCCTGTGAGTTTCACCTACACACATGAAAATTGGTAGGCACGTAGAACATGCCAAGACGCACAAAAAAATCTGCTTGGACCCATGCCGTAAACCCAACAGGAAGTCGGCCATTTTGATTTGAATTCTTGACATGTTTGAACGAACTCCTCCTAGGGATTTCATCCGATCGACGTCAAAGTTGGTACAGATCATCCTGAGAACATGCTGATCTAAAGGTATTAAAAGCTTTTCTCTATGTCAAGGGGCGTGGCCGCTAGGGCGTGACAAAATTTAGCGACTTTTCGTTTTCTCACCATCGAATTTTGAACAGACCTCACCCCCAAATATTTGATCTCAGCAGTTTCAACCTTACTGGACATGGTGATGGCTCCGCCTTGAACCGCCAGATATATTAATATCCCACCTTACTCATAGTGGCCCCCGGTGGTAACAGGAAGTGACCAGTTTTTACTTTAACATGTACTGATGACACAAACTTGACCACATCAACTTCATTCCACTTCTAATGCATGCAGAACAAGTTTGTGAAGCTACCTTATGAACGCTGTGAAGCTACGTCTAATGGTGTTAATGTGGCGGCGTGGCGACTATCAATCCCTCGCCACTAAATACATTTGGTTTTTTGATGGCTTCAGCGATCTCATATCCTTATGAAAATTGATACACAGATCAAGAATGGCGAGCTCTTGCATCTGATAGGGGTGTCACCCATGGGGGGGACAAAATGTGTCTATAGCATCCCCTTGAAATTTTCAAAAACCCCTCCCCATAGGGTTTTTTTTGGAGTAGGAAGATGAAAATTGGTACATATGTGTATGTTGCCCAGACGCACAAAAAAGTCTCTGCCACCAATGGTCTACTCCAAACAGGAAGTCGGCCATTTTGATTTAAACTTTTCATTTTGGTGGTGATTTTGTGATTTTGACACCTTGTATTTTGACAAACTCCTCCTACAGATTTGGTTCAATCAACTTCAGATTTTGTACAGATCACCCTGAGACCATGCTGATAAAAAGTTATTAAAAGCTTTTTTCTATGTCAAGGGGTGTGGCCGCTATGGCGCCGGCCTCGCCATCAAATGCGTTTGGCTTTTTGATGGCTTCAGCGACCTCATATCCTCATGAAAATTGATACACAGATCAAGAATGGCGAGCTCTTGCATCTGATAGGGGCGTCGCACATGGGGGGCACAAAGTGCCTCTATAGCGCCCCCTGAAAATGTGACATGAAAATGTGTTCATATGTGTAAGTTGCCCAGACGCACATAAAAGTCTCTGGCACCAATGGTCTACTCCAAACAGGAAGTCGGCCATTTAGATTTTGACTTGTCATTTTGGCGTGATTTCCACATGTTGTATTTTAACGAACTAGTCCTAGGGATTTCATCCAATCAACTTCAAATTTTTTACAGATCATCCAGAGACCATGCTGATCAAAAGGTATTGAAAGCTTTTCTCTATGTCAAGGGGCGTGGCTTCCTTGGCACCACCATATTTGATGCCTTGCCATTGAAGCAGCTCTCTCTCCCACATACTTCATCCAAACTGCTTCAAAATTTCTGTACATGATAAGAGCCCCGCCCTCAACGCCTCTATATACTCGTCGACAATCTTGCTCATGCCGCCCCCTTGTGTAAACAGGAAATGCCCTATTATACATTTACATTGTCGGATTTACTCGAAACTTCACGTGTGATGAGGGTCCACCCCTGAACGCACCTGACCACATCTGGTTATGCTCGTAGCGCCACCTGGTGGATGAACGAAACATTGCGTTTTTTTCGCTCCTGCCAGGTTTCTTCTCCCTTCTCGCTCCGCGCCACAGCCCCCGCATGCCTCAGGCCCCCGCATTTGCATGGGGGAGCAAGGGCCCGATCACAGCTGCTTGCAGCTTTAATTTCCATTATAATGCTGTGGCACCTCCGGTGGCAGCCTCAGCTGCCACTGACCTGCCACGGCTTTTACGGACCTGCCGCTGCAACTGCAGCTGTTTGAGGCAGCTGCCACTAACCTGCCACAGGATGAAGTGACCCGCTGGGCTGTTACGGGGTAAGTTTTTAATAATAAAAAATAAATCACGTGATTTAATCATTAAGACTTCATACAAAAGAATGTGAATTGTGAATTTTGCTGCTGAAGCCTTGTAATAAAAAAAAGCTGGGGTTGAGATTTTTGGTGTGCATGTGTGTGTGTTAACTTTTCTCCCTGTTTGTTCTGTCAACAGCACAGTTATATAGGAAAAAGCTCACAGTAGTGAAGACACTACTTAACTTTTTTGTTCGCTCTTTTTTAATAAGGTCATTATTCCAGGGTTTTGTTTTGTGCAGAACTTCTCATAGTCCTTTCTTTTCTCAAAAACAAAAGTGAAATGTTCTGCTGCAGAATCGTTGTCACCGTGGTCACTTTCCCAGCTTTGCAGTTCATGGAGGGTCTCAATTTGTTCCTCTTTGTCCATAGAAAGGATAACGGGAAGTTTAAGTCTTCCATCAAAATTTGCTTTGCTGCACCAGTCAGCTGCAGTCATGCAGTCTTTCACTTCTCTCACTTATTTTTTTTTCTTTTCTCATCAAAGTATGTAGTAGGCTATATATATTTGTGTTGTTCTCAAGTAATGCCTCAAACTTGTTGAGCATTTGCAGTACATAATTTTAAAAGGAATACTGTTTTAATAAACATTTGTGTAATTCAAGACCTTACAGTTGCTCCTCTGTTTATATAAATAAGCAATGTCTTCAGCACAGACACTGCTTTGATATATGACATATATCTAAGTTTCATATGATTAATCTCCAGTGGGTTTGTGTGTGTGTGTGTGTGTGTGTGTGTGTGTGTGTGTGTGTGTGTGTGTGTTAAGAAATGTCTTACCTCTTCTGAGCTATTTGTGTCCCCTGTTGTTATCTCTGTAGCTCTGGAAAAAAGTAAAAGATAAGGATCTAAAAAGTAATCCATGACACATTCTGACCTGCCAGACTTATGCCACGACTGACAGAAAAGATAAAGTAATGTTGTGTATGCACAACCACAATGCAAACCATGTCCTTTACCTTGTCTTGTCCTGGTTAGATGTGCCCTTCATAAGCAAAGATTCTGCTTGGTGTTGGCACATGTTGCTGTTGCTTTGCAACCACTTAATCAAAATCTACAAAACAAACATGATTATTGACAAGATCATCATAATCAATAATAATAATAATAGTGTTTTCAGTCTTGTATGCATTACTTTTTAGCTCACCTCTGGCAAAATGACCTGTGAAAGGAATTCCTGCTTCTCTGCTGCAGGACCAGGCACTGACAGGATATTTTCCAGTTGCCTGATAATCTCTTCTGTCTGGGTTAACAAGTAAAGACGAAACATGGAAAAAACATTTTAAAGTACCATGCTGATAGAGGAGATTAACGATACAGACATAGAAGCTTTGTGAAACTGGGTAGTTGTAAACTAGCAAGGCAACATTTTCACTATTTCTCATTTCCCATTCACCAGCATTACTCTGTCAAAAAAGACTTCTTCCCCAAAACGTGCCATATTACTTTTAAAATCTTTACAAAAATGTTAGTATGCTTTCGAATATAACTTCTAGAAAATCATGATTTCAAGATATTGGTCACTCATTTACTGTTGTTTTCAATCATTTGAAGACAGGACTTGTGTGTGCAAATAAGACAAAAATAAAACACTCAACATACCTTGGTGTCACTGAATAGAGTGAAATGTTCACTATATTGTTTTCGAAGGGCTGGATCAAATCCTCTGTGCTTCCACAGATACATTCTGTTGGACAGAACATGCCCACTTTATAGGTCTCTCTTCAAATCCTGTAATATTAGAATGTATCAAATGTATCAAAGTGTACATTGCTTATACCATATAACTAGCCTCTAGCCTTTTCATATGTAACTACAGGCTAAAAAAACTGGTTTGTCTAACAAGGTCAAATTTGAATGTTTTTGTTGCATGGCCTGGAGTCAATTCAAATCCTATTGATCGACCCTCTAAATACCAGTGACACATAAACATAGATTAAGTGCAATTTAAGAATAAAAGTAATTTAAAAATAATTTTAAAATGCTTTAAGAATAGATTAAAAGACTGACAACGCCACCTAGGGGTTTACAGAGTCCTAGGACTAGCCTACAGGTTCTTTGCAATCAGGGGTGAGCAGAGTTAAAAACAAGACCAAGGGTAAATGTTAACAGATTTATGACAATAAATCACGCTAGAAAAAATAACAGATGATGCCTAAAAAATCCATTAAGTCCTTACAGCACCCCTCAGCCAGTCCTTTGTCATTTCCCCTTTCGGTGGAGTCACTAGCCCAAGTGGGACACCAGCGGCTGCAGCGTTCTCAGCAACCAAAACACTTCAAATCTCAACATAAAAAATAACTATTAAATAATAATAAGCAAAAGCAAACTTCCTGTTGGGATTAGGGTATGGCTCCAACATAGTTTTTTTTTTTTTTTTTGTAAGTGTGGTCATGATATGATGTATGCATACCAAATTCCGTTCATCTATGTGAAATTAAAAGGTGGGGGCTTTAACTTTGAAAACTATTAACTCAATAACTGGGGCTATCGCTATGGTTAAAATAATAATAATAATAATAAACAAAAATACTAATTAAAGCTGTAAGCAGCAATGAACAGATCCTTTCACCTTTGCAGATGTCAGGGATATTAGCAGGATACCGGTTGGTTGTGCATTCCTGTGAAAGTAAGACATTGCATGCAGGAGTGAGATGATGAGCTGGTGTGGAGTGCAGCCACTGGAAATGACCTTAACAGCGTCCTCTCACCCCTCAGTGCTCAGGCCCTAATAATAATTCCTTGAGTTGCAACAGGGTCCTCACACTGTTCAGTGCTCGGGCCCCAATAAACTGGCACATACTCAATACAGTTCTGACACAAAGGGGCTTGAACTTTAATAAACCCGCACAAAAACAAAAGGGTTTCAGCACTAAATTTAACAAAAAAAACAATAACGGCGACCGGCCGCAAATTATGCCAACATGAAAGAACGGCATTTTTTGTCGGTGTCTGGCACCAGAAGTCACTGATTTTGAAGAGAGAATGGGTTGGTTTTCGTTGCTATGTAATTACCTGAAACTCAGAATTGTCATTTATATCTACATTCAGAGCAGGTTCAGGGAGTCTGACAGACAATCCAAACACTCTAGTTAGGCCCATGAGCATTTTTGCGTTTTTGCATTGGCCACTGTAGTTGTCACACACTTGGCACACAGAAGTTTCAGTTGCTTTCAATCTGCAACCTCACCACTAGATGTCACTGAATCCTACACCGTGGACTTAAAAGGTAGAGGAGTAGAAGTATAAAGACACACAATGAAATTCACATGTTAAGTGCTAGTACCTCAGACACTTAGTAGACTAAAACTACTTTGGAGCAAATAGCATGAAAACAATGCTTGATTACTTTCATGATAGTTTTTAGACAACAAGCGTTTTACAATATTTTTGCCTTTGCTGATACGTTAACAAACTGCAGCTAATCATTCGTTCATTTTTAATCACATTTTCAGCATCTTTTGATATATAATAAACATTCCATCTACTAAGTTTGTCAGGACTCAATTCATAACTAGCTAGAGATTTCTACTATCTACTGTTGTGTGGGTGCTACAATGTTGCAGGCGCTGGGGGTAATCATAGTTTTTAGACATTTAGACCTCTAGCTTTAGTGGTGGTGTTATTAGCTGGTGGAAGCAAGAGTGACAGTATGTCGTTAGAATGACTGTGCACTACTGAAGAGCAGCTAAAGTGTTAAGCCAGAGCCTCTTACCTTCAAAATACCTCATAATTTATTGCTCCTCATTTAAACTCTGAAACTCTCTGTACTTCTATCAGAACTCATTGTGACCTCTCCAGCTGCTGTAAATGTCACATCTAGGTTTTTAAGAAGTTTTCAAGGAGTGTATTACATCAAGCCAAACTTTATATTCCACCAGCCAGGTATACAAACACATTTTTCATGAAGAACATAATCACATAATGCAACATCTAAACAGATAACAAGAGCAAACAGTGTGACTGCATGTGCTTCTCTTTACCAGGCAGAAAGTGTTTGAAGATGTCCAACGTTTCTTGAATACTGATGGCATCATCAACAAGGTCGTGTTTGACCTGGAAGACAGCAGGTAGGTAAACAACATAAATATATACAAACTCACAAGAGGTTTAGATTTAGATTATGAAAATTCCGCTTCCTTTATTTGTCTTCATTTGCTCAAATGGAACAATTTGAGCAAATAATACCCCTAAAATCCAATTGGTCATCTTTGTCTTTTTGTCTGTTAGTCTAAAGTATCCGCCTGATACCTTGAGGTTTTTCTCTAAGTTTGAATGTGGGAACCTAAGAAAGGCTGTCCAGGTCCGCAGGTATGGATACACACACACACACACACACACACACACACTGTTCGCACAAGTTCTAAGAAGTCAATGAAAAGCAAATGTGATGTCATATTGTTACTCTATACAATCCTAACTCAAAAAGCCAAATATAATCAAGATAAAACCACAGAAGCAGTCTTTTTCTTCTTCTCTTCTCTTCTATAGATATGAATATGACCTCATACTGAATGCAGATGCCAACAGTAACCAGCACACCCAATGGTTTTATTTTGAAGTCAGTAACATGGTGCCAGACTTCCCCTACCGTTTTAATGTCATCAACTGCGAGAAGAGCAACAGCCAGTTCAACTATGGTAAGAAGGTGCTTGTGTGTATGTGTGTGCATGTAGCTGTAAATAAATTTAACGTGCTGTGAATTTTGAAATATCTTATTCAAAGTGACATTTGTTTATTAATTCATTGGTGCAAATACTACATTATACAGGATTCAGTAAATTTATCAGGTGCTGATATTTCCATAACTAGTTAATTGATATTTAAATGTTACTAGCTTCTGCTAGGCTAATCTTGCATTGAAAATAAAAATATATAGTGGTGAAAGTTAAAGAGAAAGTGAAACTAACTAGCCAGCATCATGATGGATGGCCACTGGATAGACAGATGGCACAGGCGCTTCTGGTCAGCTGATGTCTGGGGATGAATGAACTACAAGCACTCCACTGGTAACATTCTCTAGTTACTTGAATTACACTTTGCATGGATAATCAAAAGTTGAGTAAAGTTTTTGTAGAAAAGACAAGATCAGATGAGCAAGTTGGTAATGTTCAATATCTAACCACACCAAAATCAAATTATTCTTAGGCAATTTCTTCACAACTCTTACTATAACACCTTGGAAAAAATTACTACAGTTCAGACCTCATGGACCTCAATGGTGGCCCTGTGCAAAGCTCTCAGTCAGAGCCACCTGTTCAGCAGCATGGCATGAACTTTCCTGGGGAAACTAAGCAGTAGTACCCTGATAACCTGACCACATGTTCCAGTTACTTTTTAAAAAAAAAAGAAAAAAAAAAAGTGGGGACCGCCACCGCTGCCTGCCACTCCTTGGGTACTGTCCCTGATCTAAAGTCGACATTAAAAAAATGTGCCAAACAACATAACCTTACAATATCCAGAGCCATCAGCATCTTAGGTTGATCTTATCTTGGTAAGGTGCTATGCCACTGTGGGGCCTCTTTATTGCCACGGGCATGCCATTTGGGAGCAGATCCTCAAAGTGCTCCTTTCTCAGTCTGATTATTTTCCCTGTTGTTGAGGTCAGCAGTCCTCCCTGCTGAAAACAGCTTGGAAATAGCCTGTGTTTTATTTAATGTACCAACTAGCCAAGACTCAGTCTGCCATGTCCCATGTATTTTCCTGCAACTTGACTGCTAGTGCATATGTGTATATGTAAGTGTTTTCATGTGTCCATGAATTTTTTGTGTGTACTAACTTTGCCAACTATGTATCTACTAGAAAAGCAATCACTGTAGTCATCTTCATTTCTATTATGCGTACGTGGACTCCGTCTATGTATGCACACACATACCCAATGTAATGTGTGTAGAAACATGTATATCCAGATATCCATCCTTTGTTTTATCAGCATTCAGGATGAACTTCAAGTTGACCAGAAATTGCTGAACAGCATTGAAAGATAGCTGATGCTGGAAAAGGGTTATTCTGAGTAAAAGCAGAGCAAATAATGGTGTCATCACCATACAGATGAACACCTGCATCATATACATTTAGGCACTGGCTATTTAAGTAAATTCAAAACAACAGAGGCCCTAATACTGAACGTTGAGGCACCACATTTGCAATTGTATGAGGAGCATGCCCTCCTCTTGTACATATTGCACTCTGCCCATTAAATCATTTACAAATCAAGCAATGGCTCTGTTTGATAAAACAATTTGATGTAGTCAAAATTTTGTGATCTACTGTATCAGAGGCCTTAGACAGGTCAATAAATAAATCAGCACACTGCAGTCCACTATCCAACAAATGAACCAAATCACTGACAACTTTTAAAGCAATAGTAGTAGTGCTTTGCTTTTTCTGAACCCAGATTGATAAACAGGTGAACTGTCATTTACATGTAAAAACTATTTTATCTGTTCAGACAATAAGGTTCCAATATTTTGGTCAGGGCTAAGAGTTTAGAGATGGACCAATAACTGTTGAGCTGGGTTTGGTCACCAGTTTTTAATAAAGGCAAAACAAAAGCAGATTTCCAAATGATGAACGAGACACATACAAATTTAAAAAAGATATGTTAAATGAGCTGCAAAATAAATACAATAAAATCAGCTGTTAGAATTTAAAAGTAGTGTTCAAGAATATCAGGACTTGCTGACTTAACAGACCTCAGTGCAGGTAAACTGTAAAATTTCAAGGTTGCTCAATAATCAGAAGTAGTTTAGAATAAATGGCACTGTAGTTCATTGTAGAGTTGATGAGGCAAGCAGCCAGCTGGAGGCTGGAGCCTATCCCAGCTGACAGGCCCTGGACCCTGACAATTGAGGGGCCCTGGACCCTGGACAGGTCGCCAGACTACCACAGGGCTGACACATAAGCCCTGTTTCTACTGAGCAGTACGATACAGTTCAGTTCAGTTTGATACGCCTTTTTTTTTTTCATTTCCACTGCGAAAAGTTGTGGATGGTACAAATGGAACTGTTCTGTATCATCCCCATTTTTGGTACCCCTTCTTTTGGGGTACCTGGCACACAGATCTTGTACTAAAAAGTGAAGCTTAGAACACTGCAGCTCTGTTGATTGGTCAATAGAGGTAGGTCACTCTGCCCAGGGCTGAGATGTTGTAGCATAATCAACAAGTAAAATAAGGGAGGCTCAGACATGGAGTTAGGGTTTACTGGTGAGAAAGTGTGTCAACTGATACTGCTTACTCATCAGACACTATAAATTGTCATGATGTACTTTTTTTTCATTAAGTACATCATGACAATTTATAGTGTCTGACGAATAAGCAGTATCAGTTGACACACTTACAGCATTGAAAAATGTTTCCTGTCCCTTCAGACAACCAGCTCCGAGAACAATTGCTTCTTTTCACATAACCAGATTTGATCTGGATCAACACCAAATCATTCAGCTGAAGCCATGTCAGGATAACAAAAACAGTTTATGCAAGGTCATCATTTACACTATATATTTCCCCCTCTGGGGGTCATCTGTCCCCCATCAGTCAATTAAGCATTAAAACAGTTAAAACATCAGCCAATGCAAGTAAAGGCAAAAACCCAACAAACTTTCACCCTCTTCAATTAGCACTTGTTTAAATTTGTTTAACATATCAATCAGTTCAATCAAACAAAGAAGAAGGGCTGTGCGCACATCCAAAAACCGATTTAGGTACGAGGTGCAGGACAAACGGTGAAATCAAGACAGAAGGAAAGTGTCCGCACATTGAGTTTATGCTCCCGCTTTTATTTAGCTCAAAGCTGCAAGCTTTCAACCCTATCGGGTCTTCATCAGGCAAATGAGTGACAGCAGTTCAAGGGGAAAATGTATAGGCCGGCGCGTCTGTGACATCACCAGGTAGAAAATCAGTGCTTGCCATCATAGCGGGGCGGGTGATATAATAGAAGCAATTAACAATAATAAGAAGAAAACAACAATATTAAATATCAACAGATAAGCAATGAATATTACAATATCAGTATATCAAAAAGACAACAGTGAATATAAGAAGTTACACAAAAAAACTAGAATACTAGGCTAGAATAAAAACAGCGGTAATACATGAGATGAAATAATCAAAAGACATCATGTCTATTCCAAACGACTGGTCAATAATTCTGTCATTGGAATAGCAGGAATAGTGCACATGATAAACATCAAAGATAAGTTAAAACACTGGCATATAAGGCTACACAGAGGGCACTAATTAGGCTAATACTTATAGAAAAGGTTTTATATCAAATTCCTCATTTAAACCATTAGGAGACATGGCGTTGAGGAAATAGATCTAGAAAGTTTCGTGCTGGAGGAGTTTTCTTTCTAGATCACCTCCCCTTGGATGCTTCTCTACTTTCTCCACCCCAATATATCTGAGAGCGCTGACACTGTGGTTAGCCTGTTTAAAGTGTGTGGCCACTGGATTACGTTCATCACTCTTTCTGATGTTACTTCTATGTTCGCTGATCCTGGTGCGTAACGCTCTGGATGTTTTACCCACATAAGCCAAACCACATGGGCAACAATATACCAGTGTTTTAGGATAACGTTTCCAAATAGTGACCCAAGTGGAGAGTATTTTGTACAGCACAAGGGACTCACAATATTAGTGGTTTTATTTTTAGCCTTGGGCTGAAGACTTTCAGCCTGCGTCATACGATCAAACCTGCCCCTGGCTGCACTCACCCATTCCTTTTTATGCCCCTAGTTTAAAAATCTGTTAGACAGATCATTGGCTTGTGTAAGATAGGAGGAGTCCTGGCTGCAGATCCTGCGGACCCTATGCAACTGACTGATCGGTAAACTTTTTTTAAGAGCTTGTGAGTGGTAGCTGTCACCCCTAAGCATAGTGTTGCGGTCCGTGGGCTTGCGGAACAAATCAGTGTGGATTTTGTTATTATCCTTATAAATCAATATGTCCAAAAAGCTGATACGTTCCAAACTGTATTGCAAAGTGAATTTCAAATGGTCATTACAGGAATTTAAATAATGATGGAATTTGGTCAGATGATTTGCAGTGCCGTCAAAAATCACAAAATGCAAAATATATGTTCAAAATAACCCATACATAAACATGCATAATTAGGTGCCATTTTACTGCCCATGGCTGTGCCCTTCTGTTGTACAGAGAAATCATTTTGAAAGCGAAAATAATTGTCAAGATAATGTTAGCCAGATCCAATATACATTCAGTGCTGGGGCTGGACTCTGTAGGGCGCTGGTTTAAAAAATGCTGACATGCCTCAAGCCCGCCAGTGTGTGGTATATTAGTGTGTAAACTTTGGACATCAAAAGTAGCAAATAATGCTGTGTCTGTAACATGGTTAAAACATTTGAGTAACTTTATGAAATCAATCGAGTCTCTGATATAAGAGGGAAGGGTGGTGAGCTCAGACTTGATGTGATAGTCAACATAGGCAGAGATATTTTCTGTGAGACTACCTATACCACTCACAATAGGACTCTCACTAAGGGGAACTGTTAACCCCTTGTGTACTGTGGGAGAGTATAAAAAACAGGAGTCACAGGATGCTCTATTTTCAGAAAATCAAAAACAGTTTCATCAAATTCAAAATTGTTTAAGTGTAACATCAGTTTAGAATGAACATGTGTCTTAAACCTCTGGGTAGGATCTGAAGGCAGTTTCTCGTAGAACATATTATCACACAATTGTCTTCTAATTTCAGATTCATAATCACATGCATTTTGCAGAACAATAGCTCCCCCCTTGTCGGCAGGATGTACAACAACCTGAGTGTCCTTGCTCAAATCTAATAGTGCATCCCTTTCTGCTTGAGACAAATTACTGTACACCTTGTATTCTTTTTTCTTTTTTAATACATTTTTAACATCGTTCTCAACCAAGCGACGATATGTGTCAAGAGAAGCGTTTCTGTTCCTTGGGGGAATAAAGGTAGACTTCTTCCTGAAGGGAGTGCGAGTAAAGTCTGTGGGCGTAGGGGTGGCAGGAGTGGGAGGTGGGGGGGCAGAGTCCAGAGAGTGACTGTACGTGTTATACGTACTGTCCTTCTCAGAGTGTAAAAACTCTCTGACCCTCAGATCAATTCAGTCAATCAATTTTATTTATAAAGCCCAATATCACAAATCACAATTTGCCTCACAGGGCTTTACAGCATACGGCATCCCTCTGTCCTTAGGACCCTCACAGTGGATAAGGAAAAACTCCCCCCCCCCCTCCCCCCTTTAACGGGAAAAAAAAAAAACGGTAGAAACCTCAGGAAGAGCAACTGAGGAGGGATCCCTCTTCCAGGACAGACAGACGTGCAATAGATGTCGTACAGAACAGATCAACATGATAAATTAACAGTAATCCATATGACACAATGAGACAGAAAGAGAGAGAGAGACAGAGAGAGAGAGAGATGCAGGACAGACGGTAATGACAGTAGCTTACAACAACAATAATGAAAGTAATAATATAATTAATAGTACAAGCTATTTTGGTACAATATGTTGAAAGTATATATTAATATCTGATAGTATACATATGTGACAATAATCATATGTGTATAATAACAGTAGAAACTTGATTAACACCAGCAGCAGGAGGCATCTGGCAGGACCACGGCAGCAGCACAACCACACACATCACACTATCCAGGCACCATTGTGACATATAAGTTAACCTGCGAGACAGTGGAGCACAAAGGCTCATGTATTAACATCCGTTTAGCATCAGTTTAGCATCAGTTTAGCATTTGTTGTCTGTTGTGAAACTTCCTCCACAGCCCCCTTACTATCCCACACTAAATGTATTGTTGTAATCCTACCTATGGGTGACCACCTTTACCACTTGCTCTGACTGTAACAGATAATATAGACATAGATTATTCACAAGAAAGTTATAAATGTATTGTAAGTATGGCTAAACATGCTTCAAAGTTAGCACTTCCCTATGTCATTCAGTTATGTGTAATTCAAAACATGAAATCTAAGTATACATCTAAATGTGAGCATAGATTTAAAATCTAACCCTTTAAATATCTAAAATATGATTATTGGCTGAGTACATGAAAAACAACAACAGTGTACACATCATATTATATACCAATTAAAGAATACTAATACTTTTGCATTAAATGATTAAATGATCAAATCGAACTTCATCATTAAACAAAACTTAGATGATAATTCCAATAACCCACATTAAAATATCACACAAAATATAAAGGAATTGTTACTTCTTTGAGAACCATAGATTAGTCTACATTAAATACAGTGGAATCCTGACTCCTCCTGCTATGGGGGTGAAATTACCTTCTTTACTCTCTCTAGCACTCTAGCACATTCTTCAAAATTGTGTTTTTCTAGGATTACTGTTAAAAATGTTGTTGGGGCTCCAACACAAACTATGCACTCATTGGACGTCATTTCCTTTACAGTATATCATACCCATTTATACCATCCATTGTGATTAGCTCATTTCCAATTTCTATCTTCTAAGGTTTTAAAACTCCATTGGGTGGGTTTATATCTTTCTTGTTGATTGAATTGGTCTTCCTCAATTGTTTGGTCTGTGGACAAAACTGTACTTGAAAATAGTTCACAAAAAATAGTGGTACCTCCAGTCACACAACACTGAATCCCAAAAATCAATGATTGTATCATCTCTAAAGGTAATTACTCTACGGGTCACATGATTTGTTAGGTTTTGAAGTGGAATTATTTTCTTATTTTTTCGGATGTTAAATTAACATTTTTAAACCTTGACAGCATTTATGGTATTACTGATTCATTAGGTTTTAGAGTTATTATATTATCAGACTGTAAAGTCACAACATCACAAGGTATTGGGGTCACTGCATCCTTCGTGTTCAAATATGTAACATTGCCAGCTCTTAGCTTAAACACATCTCTAGGTTTTGAGTACTCTGTAAGAATTTGTCATGCTCTGTAAAGCCAATTCGTGTCAAGTTGAATGTGTCTATCCTGGGTGCTCTTCCTCGCAACCGGATCTCTACATAGTACTCATAGTCTGGGCCCTACTGATCCTTAAACACCTCAATTCTCCACTGATCAGTTGTTTTATATACAGCAATTTTACACTGATCCACTCCCATACTTTTTCCCTCTGTTGTTCATCTATGGTAATCCCACATAACATTGTGTACCTTACCTTTACTGTGATTATTGTGGCTGAATTACACCTTTCAGGTCCTGAAGTATCAGCACAGGCCTCTCAAGTGCTTGTCTCTCCTGTGCTTGACTTCCTGGCAACACCCAGGTCAGAAAGCTCATTCGTTTCAGTATGTGAGTCAGAGATATTTTGATATTTACCCTTTCTGTTTCATCAACATCCTGGCCCGCTGATTGGGCCTTAAGGCAGTGGTTCATATGGTACCATGTTGAACTTCCTTCCACCTGGACCACAGCTGGTGTCGCTCAGACCACCTTGAAGGGACCCACTCACCCTGGCTCGTTCCACTTTTACCGGAAGACCTTAATGTCGGCCTGGTCACCTGGAACCACTGGGCTCTGCTGCCAAGTCCGGAATCTGAAACCCTGTTTTTATGTAAACGGACTAATGTATGCAGTTAGTTCATATATTCTTTTTCCTGGGGTCCCTTAACGGGCCCTCTCAAGTAAGGTGCTGGCATGCATCTGCCTCTTAGCATTTCATGTGGAGTTAGATGTGTGCTCCTGTGTGTTTGCATGCAATAGCTCATTAGTGCAAGCAGCAAAGCATCCACCCAGTTTAGCTTGATGCTAGCACAGGTCTTGTTTAGCTTAGCTTTGAGAACCCCATTGATTCTGCCAACCCTACCCTGACCTGTTGGTTGACAAACAGCTCCCAACCACTGCTTGATTCTTACTGGGGTGCGTCCAGGCTGCTCACGCTCCCAACAAACTCCTGATGGGCCCCACTGTGAAGGTCGCCCTCCTTGGCATCCCCTGTGTGCTTGTGCAGGTAGTCGTCTATTAGTTGAGGCATGTTGTTGTATCTTTGGCTGTTGTACATAAACGCTGCTGACGGGAAGCACTTGGGCGGGAGGAGGTGCAGATGGCTGTACCTCAGGTGCAGCAGGTGCAGTTCTACTTGGGTTACTGCTCAAAACTGGATCTTGAACCTTTTTCTTGTAAGGTCAAGCAAGGTCATCATCTTCACGATAATACACTCCGTTTCCACCGAGCAGTACGGTATGGCTCAGTTCAGTTTGGTACGCTTTTTTTCTGTTTTCACTGTGAAAAGGTGGTTGGTCAATAGCAGATGGTTACTTTGCTCAGGGCTGAGTTGTGGCTGGTTTTGAGGCTTATGTAACCACTGTTCATACTGTGGAGAGTTTTATGAGTACACTGTAACTATAAAATGAATGGATGTTTTCCTGCCCCTTGCAGGAGTAAAAAAATAACCTAATTCACTGGCTGACTGCAGGCAACTTTTTAAGTGGAACGTTAACTTGTAATGCTACTTAATGCATGATTTGACAATGTGAATCAATCAACACACCTTAAATTTCACTTCTGACCATCACTTTAGTTTTTTTTATGACATACACTTTTGAAAGAAGTGGATCTTCAAGCGTTTAATTTCGGCTGGGTTATGTAAACTGTATGTATTCTAATCCTCACTCAGAGGAGAAAAAAGGTTATGGAGCGTCAGTCCTGTAGATTCTGGTAACACAAAACCCCTGAGCTTGCCTTAGAGGGACTAAATGCGGACTTCTGGGTATGGCGGTGAGCCGAGCAGCAGCATAATATGTGAGCTCCCAGAAAGGTCTGACATTTTCCCCATTTTAGAGGATTCTTCAAGCCTATTTCACTATAAATCTAATGGGGAAATATAAACTGAGGAAGACTAAGACCACAGTAAACCAGGTACTACTGGGCAGTCATGACACCAACGAAAGAGGAAATTACTGGACCTGGAGTCGGACTTCTCTGTCGCCGGTAAGCCGTTATCTTGCGCCGCAGAGCACTATGAGCCTCCGCCGTAGTCCTGTCTGTGACCCCCGTTCAACCCACAACCGCCAGGATTCGCCTGATAACGTGATAATAGGGGCGCCCCAGTGCCCACTCCACTAACTTGACGTGGAAATGAGCAGTAGTCTAGAAAACTGGCAAGTTGTTTTTTTTTTTTTTGTTTTTTTTGGAGGGCGCTCATGTACCCTCACATAGATTGTGCCCTGGGTGGTCGCCCACATTGCCCATAGCAAAAACCGTCCCTGCCTCCTCCACACTTTGACTTATTTCCACCCTGCCAACAGTGGGACTTAAATTCATTGTGCCGACAGTGGCTTGGAAAACCACCCATAACCGTGTCACACGGTGAAGAGGGAAGAGGGAAGGCGGCTGGATGTCCGCTGCTTCCGCTGATTTTTTATGCGCGCATGTGCCTCTAAATATTTTTTGGAGTGAAACGCTCGCACTGTCGAGCCCTGTATAAGTATTTTAAGAATATTTCCAGGACTATTATGGTTTTAGTATGTTGCCCAGACGTTTTTTTTTGTTTATATTGTCAGGTCAATAGAGGAGCAAGATGTGTACATTAGACTTAAAGCTATAGTTGGTAATGTTGGAGAGCTAGCAATATTTGAAAGTGGCATCTCCTCTAAGCTCCACTCCCTGCTCCCCCTCCCGTCAGTGCTCCGTCCAAAGCCACGGCCCCACAAACTTTTTTTTTTTTTTTTTTC
>NC_065525.1:1490980-1498179 GCF_006386435.1 Epinephelus moara | reverse complement strand
ATATACATGCATACACACATCTTTTGGTCTTTTTATTTTTTTTTTATTTTTTATTCCTTTCATAATACAATTAAGCTATGGTTCTACTTTGTTTTGTGGTTTTAGGGGCACTTATCTCACTTAGAAGAGCCATGGGGTGGTGGTAGAGTGGCGGAACAGCTGCCCATCTATGTATAATTTGTCAACCACAAGAGAGGTCCTATTTCCCTTCTGCCTGTGCTCTTTTAAAATGGGATATAACACTTTGCGCCGCTCGTTGATTTCCCTGGGGAACTGATCGTTCATACCGAACGAAGTGCCTTTTAGCTCTCGTCCTTTACTCTTAACGAGCATTTTCTGCCCCACAAACTTGAACACGCATCCTGCAGTAGGAGTCAGCAGGGCAGAGGAGAGCCGAGTAAAATAACAAATCCCCTCGAAGCAAACAAATAATTACCTGTCCAACAGAAAGACAGCGAACTCTGCATCACTTTTCAGGCCCTTGAGCTCCCTCAGTTGTCTCCACCGCTCAAAAGCCGCACCGATGTTGATGTCTGGTTTGTCCTCTCGCTTTATCCAAAGCCTTTTTCGTCGCAGCCTTTTCTGCCTCTGACTTTCTTTTCTCAGCCTGTTTAGCGGGGCGAGCCGTTACGCTGGAAGTGGTACTTTTGGCTGCATTTTCTCTGCCATTGTTCAGCAAACTTATTTTCCTGCTAACTCAGTATTTCTGCTGAGGAGTGTGCGGAATATTTCCGGCAACGGTGACACGTGATGAGTGCACGCAGGGAGGAGGGAGGGACAGAGGGGGGCGTGGGCAGGACAAGACATGAAAGCATCTGATTGGTTCTTTCCATTCACACCGAGAGGCAGGGATTGGTCAGAGTTTTTACAGGCCTGCAGCTGCCACAGAGGTCGGATTTTTTTCATTCCTTTTTCTGAACACATTATGTATTGACTACTGTCAGGATGGAAGGACCATTTCACCCAGTATGACAAGAAGTGTTTCTGAACAGGATTACCAACTATAGCTTTAAGGGGTAGGATGTTAAATCAGGAGTCAGAATTACTTTAAATGTTAATGGACTGCAAAATCCTATCAAAATGAACAAATGATTAAGTAAAATGAAAAGAGAAAAACAACAAATAAATCCAAAGTTAAAATTTCTCATGCTCCTTATCACAAAGATGAGTCTCCTGCCAGAAGATTAAGAATACAGGGGTTGCAATTCTAATCTCAAATGAAGTAACGTTCCAACACACAAAACAGATAGTGGATACAGAGGGACGATATATTTAAGCAAAAGAACAAATCAATCATAAACGGATGACACTATTAAATGTGTATGGAGCCCCAGGTAATGATAAAATATTTATTAAGAAAATATTTACCACAATCACTGAAGAGACCTCAGGGTTTTTCATATGTGGTGGGAACAGAAACATACAATTAAAACCCCCCCTTGACTCCACCAATGTTACAAAGAGAATAAATCCTGACACAATTATTATGGGGTCAGATCAGTCTCATAATGAATGAACTCAGGCAAGGTTTTTCACGAATGCACATGCTCTGGTTCACAGTTGTATTTCGGACTCACTAATGCACACGCTCTGTTTCGCAAATGCACACGCTCTGGTTCACAAATATAATGTTTATGCAAACTTGTAATATAAATTTCGGAAATGCACACAATCTGTTTTGCAAATGCACATGCTCTGGTTTACAAATATAATTTTGCTTCTCATTTGTGAACCTCTCTACATTTGTGAGAGCAATCTGTGTGGTGAATTTTGAGACTCCCCTGATGTCGCAGGTCAACGAACATCACCATTGGCTGATAAATCTGTCAGTCAAATTTCTGATTCTGATTGACAGATTCATCAGTTAATCAGGTGTGTTCGCTTTCAGCCAATCATATATGGCTCCTTACATTTTCTCCGCACTTTTAAACCAATCGCAGAGCTACTGAGCTAATGTTTGCAGTGTTAAAACAAGACGCGCCAGACTGAAACGGTGGAAGAGACATGGATCAATCTCAGCCTGTAAGTAACACATTCATCTTATTATCCGCTTGTTGTAAATCATGCAATGTTTTTGAATTATAATGATTTGAAGCGTTCTGCTTAGCCAAGTAACATGTTTGAATGAACATAAACTATGAATACAGCCTTACTGCCTTTCAGAAAATTGACCTCCTTTCTTCTTAATGGCAGGTTTTCCCATTTTTTCTAAAGCCCCCACTATTCCCCTCCCAACCCTCCATGCCTACACCTAACCAGACCTTAACCATGAAACTGTTGTTTTGTAACAATGATCCGTAACAGTTTTGGAAAACGGCACATTACGACATATTTATGTGTGGGGAATACCAGGATGTGTTATCCAAATAAGGGCATGTACGTCACAGCAGATGGATGTGATTTCCCACCGACGAGATAGACGCAACTGTATTCACAGTCCACGCATAGAGACATTGCAGCTGTTTAGTGTTGGAAATATGGACTTAAAAATCAATTTCGGAGTGGGGGGGGTTTCGGACCCTAATAATTAAAGCTGCAAGCAGCTGTGATCGGGCACTCGCTCTCCCACGCCACCGTGGGGGACCAGCAGCACACATAACTGAAGTGGTTGTGAAACTCAGAGTAAGTTAACCCTGAGATGAGAGAAACTCTGGGTTGTCCATTCCAGACTGAGAGCTAACTTAAACTCTGGGTCAGTTACCATGATGTTGGTGTTTATCAATATAAAAATATGGCATTTCCTGTTTCCACAAGGTGGCGCTATGAGTTAGAGTGAGTATGAGAATAGAAGGCGTGCATAACAGGGCTCTTGTCATGTACAGACATTTTGAAGCAGTTAGGATGAAGTATGTGGGAGAGAGAGTTGCTTGAATATGCATGGCAATGCATCAAATATGGCAATGCCATAGCGGCCACGCCCCTTGACATAGAGAAAAGCTTTTAATAACTTTTGATCAGCATGTTCGCAGGATGATCTGTACCAAATCTGAAGTTGATTGGACAAAATCTGTAGGAGGAGTTCGTCAAAATACAAGGTATCGAAATCACAAAATTGCCGCCAAAATGAAAAGCTAAATCAAAATGGGTGACTTCCTGTTTGGAGTAGACCATCGGTGGCAGAAACTTTTTTGTGTGTCTGGGCAACTTACACATATGTACACATTTTCATCTTCCTTCTCCAAAAAAAACCCTATGGGGAGGGGTTTTTGAAAATTTCAAGGGGGTGCTATAAAGGCATTTTGTCCCCCCCATGGGTGACGCCCCTATCAGATGTAATAGCTCGCTATTCTTGACCTGTGTATCAATTTTCATGAGGATGTGAGGTCACTGAAGCCATCAAGAAGCCAAACGTATTTCGTGGCGAGGGAGGCGCCATAGCGGCCACGCCTCTTGACATAGACAAGATTTTAATAACTTTTGATCAGCATGGTTGATTGGACAAAATCTGTAGGAGGAGATCGGGGGGGCGCTTGATCGCCATTTGGCCCTGTCCACATACAACACTGCTGAAATATCAAATTTTTCACCAGACCAAAGGCGTTTCCCAAATTTGGCGAGTTTTTGAAATTGGGGATTAAATGTTCGTAATAATAATAATAATAATAATAATAATAATAATAATTAAAAAAGCTGTGATTGGGCCCTCGCTCCCCTATGCAACCGTGGGGGCCTGAGGCACGTGGGGGCTGTGGCACGAAGCGAGAAGGGAGAAAAATACCTGGCAGGAGTGAAAAAACGCAATGTTTAGTTCATCCACTAGGTGATACTTCGAGCGAAACCAGATGTGGCAGGTGTGTTCAGGGGTGGACCCTCATCACACATGTCAAATTTCGATCAAATCGGACAATGCATGAAGGATTTATACCAAGTTGATGTTCCGTGGCAAAGGATGAAAAGTCGTCACTGCCGCGGCCTGCAACATGACAGGACTTCTGTGTCACTGTGGAGATTCATCAACTTGATCGTCATGTGGCCACAAAATGTCGATCAGGTCAGGAGCTTGAGGTTGGTCTTTGTCAGTGTAAAAGATGGCATTTCCTGTTTCCACAAGGGGGTGCCATGAGCAAGATTGCCTACGAGCATATGGAGGCATTGAGGGCAGGGCTCTTATAGTGTACAGAAATTTTGAAGCAGTTTGGATGAATTATGTGGGAGAGAGAGCTGCTTGAATATGCATGGCGATGGATCAAAAATGGCAGCGCCATAGCAGCCACGCCCTTTGACCTACAGACATGCAGAGCACAGCTTTTAATCAGCATGGTCTCTGGATGATCTGTAAAAAATTTGAAGTCGATTGGATGAAATCCCTAGGACTAGTTTATTAAAATACAACATGTGGAAATCACGCCAAAATGACAAGTCAAAATCAAAATGACCGACTTCCTGTTTGGAGTAGACCATTGGTGCCAGCGACTTTTATGTGCGTGTGGACAACATACACATGTCTACCAATTTTCATGTTCCAAGTCCAAAAAAACCCCTATGGGGAGGGGTTTTTCAACATTTCAAGGGGGCGCTATAGATGCATTTTGTCCCCCCATGGGCGACACCCCTATCAGATTTAAGAGCTCGCCATTCTTAACCTGTGTATCAGTTTTCATGAGAAGATGAGGTCGTTGAAGCCATCAAAAAGCCAAACGTATTTGGTGGCGAGGGAGGCGCCATAGCGGCTACTCCCCTTGACATAGAGAAAAGCTTTTAATAACTTTTGATCAGCATGGTCTCTGGATGATCTGTAAAAAAATTGAAGTCGATTGGATGAAATCCCTAGGACTAGTTCGTCAAAATACAACATGTGGAAATCACGCCAAAATGACAAGTCAAAATCAAAATGGCCGACTTCCTGTTTGGAGTAGACCATTGGTGCCAGAGACTTTTATGTGCGTCTGGACAACATACACACGTGTACCAATTTTCATGTTCCAACTCCAAAAAAACTTCTATGGGGAGGGTTTTTTTGAAAATTTCAAGGGGGCGCTGTGGAGGCATTTTGTCCCCCCCAATGGGCGATGCCCCTATCAGATGTAAGAGTTTGCCATTCTTGACCTGTGTATCAATTTTCATGAGGATATGAGGTCGTTAAAGCCATCAAAAAGCCAAACGTATTTGGTGGCAAGGGATTGATAGTCGCCACGCCGCCACATGGACACCATTAGACGTAGCTTCACAGCGTTCATAAGGTAGCTTCACCAACTTGTTCTGCATGCATTCAAAGTGGAATGAAGTTGATGCGGTCAAGGTTGAGGTATCAGTACATGTAAAAGTAAAAACTGGTCACTTCCTGTTACCACCGGAGGGCGCTATGAGTAAGATGGGATATTAACATATCGGGGCGCTCGGGGAGGAGCCATCATGATGTCCAGCAAGTTTGAAGCTGCTGAGATCAAGTATGTGGGTGGTTCGAAATTCGATGACAAGAAATCGAAAAGTCGCCAAAATTTGTCACACCCTAGTGGCCACACCCCTTGACATAGAGAAAAGCTTTTAATAACTTTTGATCAACATGTTCTCAGGATGATCTGTAGCCAATTTGAAGTCAGTCGGACGAAATCCCTAGGAGGAGTTAGATCAAATTTAAGTTGTGGAAATCGCTGTTACGAAAAAATTCAAAACAAAATGGCCGACTTCCTGTTGGGATTTTACCATGACGTCAAGAGACTTTTTTGGGCGACTCGGTATGATACATGTGCGTACCAAATTTCCTTTGCCTACGACAAACTAACCCCAAGGGGAGGGGTTTTTGAAAATTTGTAGGGGGCACTATTTCGGCATTTCACGTCGACCATGTGCAACCGCCCAAAAATATCGAATTTCGGATGTGGCCGGACGAATGTGGAAAGTTAGAAGCATTTTCAAATTTGGGAAAGGGGCGAAATTGGGACACGAAATGTCGGAATAATAATAATAATAATAATAATAATAATAATAATAATAATAATTAAAGCTGCAAGCAGTGATGAACGGGCCCTCGCACCTTTACGCAACTCGAAGGGGCTGGCAGGACATCTTCTGACGCGTCAGTTCATTTCTGTCAAAGTTAGAAATCGCATGCAGGAGTGACTTGGCATATCCTTGATACAGTGCTGGAATGACATATTTCACATTTTGTATCACTTCCTCTTTCCACTAGAGGGAGTTGGAGAGCGCACTTATTATACATAATGTTTTTATACATCAAAAATACACCACAGCATGTAAGTTTGAGATAAAGCGAAAGATAAATGTCTGATAAGAAGTACTTCCAATCGCCACTAGGTGGCACAATGAGTATCAGGACATATGGTAATGAAAATGTGTTCAGGGCAGGACTAATATGAATCATGTGAAGTTTGGTGGAGACAGGACCATTTATGCCAAAGCTACAGCAGTTTCGTTTTTCATGGCGAGACCTCAAGATTCAACTCTCAGCAGCGGGCGCGCCATTCAACATTGGACAAATCCTGTGATAACTTTTGGTCACAACCTAGTCACGCTTACATACACCAAGTTTGGAGCCAATCTGATTAAATCTGTAGGACAAGTTCGTTAATTTACAAGCCCTGGAAATGGGCAAAAATGTACGAAAGTGGCACAAGTAAATTCAAAATGGCGGACTTCATGTTGGGTTTGGAGCATGGCTCCAAGAGGCTTTTTTTGTACATGATAGAGTGTCACAGGTGCCCACCAAGTTTCATACATGCAGGTCAAACCAGCTTTGGGGGCTGCTTAATTGAAATATTCTAGGGGGCGCTGTTGAGCCATCTTGTGCATCAAAGCACAAAAATCACATCAGACAAAAGGACTTGTGACCTGTGATGTGTATGCCACGTTTGGTGAGTTTTCAAGCATCCCTTGTCCCTTCAAAACAACGTCGTGTTTCATGGCGAACAAGACGGCGCCACGGTGACAGCGTTTGATGAAAACTAAAAAGCTTCATTTTTAAGCATCATCAAGGTCTAAGGACTTAGACCAGCAAGTTTGAGGTGGGTCTGATTAACCTGCTAGAAGCGGGACATCAAAGAATGTATAAAGTAGCGTTCTGTTGCCAGCAGGTGGTGCTATGGCAGTGATTCAAAATTCCTCTGTAGATGTGTTCAGGGCTGGACTGTCATCATATGTGTGAAGTTTTGGCAAGATATTCCCACGTGGAGTCAAGTTACAGCAACGTTTATCATCACGTTGAAACATCAAAGTTCGCCGCCAGGCCATGGCCACGCCCT
>NC_065525.1:1471000-1484065 GCF_006386435.1 Epinephelus moara | reverse complement strand
GTGTCTGGTAAGAAGTACTTTCTTTCACCACTAGGTGGCGCTATGACTATCACGGAATATTGTCATATAAATGTGTTCAGGGTGGGACAAATATGAATCATGTCAAGTTTGGTGGACAACAGACCGTTTACTCCAAATTTATAGCAATTTCCTGTTTCATGGCGAGACATCAAAAGTAAACCCTCTGCAGCGTATGTAGACACTAATGATACGTCATGTTTGTGTACATCAAATATAGACCACAGCACTGAAATTTCAGGTGAATCCAAAGATAAGTGTCTGGTAAGAAATACTTCCTTTCACCAGTAGGTGGCGCTATGACTATCACGGAATATTGTCATATAAATGTGTTCAGGGTGGGACAAATATGAATCATGTCAAGTTTGGTGGACAACAGACCATTTACTCCAATTTTATAGCAATTTCCTGTTTCATGGCGAGACATCAAAATTAAACCCTCTGCAGCAAACATAGACACTAATGATATGTCATGTTTGTGAACATCAAATATTGACCACAGCATTGAAATTTCAGGTTAATCCAAAGATAAGTGTCTGATAAGAAGTATTTCCTTTCGACACTAGGTGGCGCTATGATTATCAAGCAATATGGTAATGAAAATGTGTTCAGGGTGGGATCAATATGCATCATGTGAAGTTTGGTGGAGATTGGACCATTTATGCCAAAGCTACAGCAATTTCGTTTTTCATCGCGAGACCTCAAGATTAAACTCTCAGCAGCAGGCGCGCCATTCAACATTGGGCATATCCTGTGATAACTTTTGGTCACAACGTAGTCACGCTTACATACACCAAGTTTGGAGCCAATCTGATTGGAACTGTAGTACAAGTTCGTTAATTTACAATCCCTGGAAATGGCCAAAAAAGTGGCACAAGTAAATTCAAAATGGCGGACTTCATGTTGTGTTTGGAGCATGGCTCCAAGAGGCCTTTTTGTACATAATAGAATGTTACAGGTGACTACCAAGTTTCATACATGCAGGTCAAACCAGCTTTGGGGGCTGCTTAATTGAAATATTCTAGGGGGCGCTGTTGAGCCATCTTGGTGCATCAAAGCACAAAAATCACATCAGAAAACAGGACTTGCAACCTGTGATGTGTATGCCACGTTTGGTGAGTTTTCAAGCATCCCTTGTCCCTTCAAAACAACATCGTGTTTAATGGCGAACAAGGCGGCGCCACGGCGACAGCGTTTTATGAAAACTCAAAACCTTCATTTTTAAGTATCATCAAGGTCTAAGGACTTAGACCAGCAAGCTTTTGATAACTTTTCATCTTCAAGGTCTTGGGATGGGACAGACCAAGGTTTGAAGTCGATCGGATGAAATCTCTAGGACTAGTTCGTTCATTTATGACCCCTGGAAATGGCCAAAAATGCACCAAAATTGCACAGTAAATTCAAAATGGCTGACTTCCTGTTGGGTTTAGAGCATGCCTCCAAGAGGCTTTTTTGTACGTCTCAGAGGGTTACATAAGCCTGCCAAGTTTCATACATGGAGGTTAAACGAGCTTCAGGGGCTGTTTCCTCAAACTTTTGTAGGGGGCGCTCCTGAGCCATTTTTTGGAACCCGCGCACGAGACCCTTAAAATATCAAATTTTTCACCAGTTCTGATATATCTGCAAAGTTTCATGAGTTTTCGGGTATGTTAAGCCTCCCAAAAAGGCAATTCATTTGGAGGAAGAATAATAATAATAATAAAAAATCCTTGCATTTCGATAGGGTCCTCACACCGCTAGGTGCTTGGGCCCTAATTAAAGCTGCAAGCAGCGATGATCGGGACCTCGCTCCCCATGCAACCATGGGGGCCTGAGAGAAGGGAGAAAAAACCTGGCAGGAGCAAAAAAACCGCAATGTTTCGTTCATCCACCAGGTGGCGCTACAAGCGTAACCAGATGTGGCCAGCTGCGTTCAGGGGTTGACCCTCATCACACGTGAAATTTCGAGCAAATCGGATTATGCATGAAGGATTTATGCCAAGTTGATGTTCCGTGGTGAAGAATGAAAAGTCGCCGCCGCGGCATTCTGCAACATGACAGGACACGTGTGTCACTGTGGAGATTCATCAACTTGATCATCATGTGGCCACAAAATGTAGTTGGTCAGGTCAGGAGATGGAGGTTGGTGTTTGTCAGTGTAAAAGATGGCATTTCCTGTTTCCACAAGGGGGCGCCATGAGCAAGATTGCCTATGAGTATATGGAGGCATTGAGGGCGGGGCTCTTATCATGTACAGAAATTTTGAAGCAGTTTGGATGAAGTATGTGGGAGAGAGAGCTGCTTGAATATGCATGGCGATGGATCAAACATGGCAGCGCCATAGCGGCCACGCCCTTTGACCTACAGAAATGCAGAGCTCAACTTTTGATCAGCATCGTGTCTGGATGATCTGTAAAAAATCTGAAGTCGATTGGATGAAATCCCTAGGACTAGTTCATTAAAATACAACATGTGGAAATCACGCCAAAATGACAAATCAAAATCAAAATGGCTGACTTCGTGTTTGGAGTAGACCATTGGTGCTTTGAGACTTTTATGTGCGTGTGGACAACATACACATGTGTACCAATTTTCATGTTCCTACTCCAAAAAAAAACCCTATGGGGAGGGTTTTTTGAAAATTTCAAGGGGGCACTCTTGAGGCATTTTGTCCCCCCCATGGGCAACGCCCCTATCAGATGCAAGAGCTCGCCATTCTTGACCTGTGTATCAATTTTCATCAGGAGATGAGGTCGCTGAAGCCATCAAAATGCCAAACGTATTTAGTGGCGAGGGATCGATAATCGCCACGCTGCCACATGGACACCATTAGACGTAGCTTCACAGCGTTCAAAAGGTAGCTTCACCAACTTGTTCTGCATGCATTAGAAGTGAATGAAGTTGATGCGGTCAAGTTTGTGGCATTAGTACATGTTAAAGTAAAAACTGATCACTTCCTGTTACCAACAGGGGGCGCTATAAGTAAGGTGGGATATTAACATATCTGGGCATTCGGGGCGGAGCCATCATCATGTCCAGCAAGTTTGAAGCTGCTGAGATCAAGTATGTGGGCGGGAGAGCCGTTTGAAATTCGATGGCAAGAAAACGAAAAGTTGCCAAAATTTATAGATAAAATAATAAAGATATAAAAAAGATATAAATTTCTAGATAAAAATTATAGATATAATTAATTTGTTTATTTATTAATAGGGTCCTCCGCGGACGAGTTCGTTGTCGCTCGGGCCCTAATAATAATAATAATAATAATAATAATAATGAACAGCGTGATTACAATAGGGTCCTACGGACGACTTCGTTGTCGCACGGGCCCTAATATTAAATAATATTAATAATAATGATAATCAACAGCGCGATTAAAATAGGGTCCTACGGACGACTTTGTCGTCGCTCAGGCCCTAATAATAATAATAATAATAAACAGCGCGATTACAATAGGGTCCTACGGACGACTTCGTCGTCGCTCGGGCCCTAATAATAATAATAATAATAATAATAAACAGTGCGATTAGAATAGGGTCCTACGGACAACTTTGTCGTCGCTCGGACCCTAATAATAATAATAAACAGCGCGATTACAATAGGGTCGTTCGGACGACTTCGTCGTCGCTCGGACCCTAATAATAATAAACAGTGCGATTACAATAGGGTCCTCATGGACGACTTCGTTGTCGCTCGGGCCCTAATTATAATAATTATAATAATAAACAACAAGATTACAATAGGGTCTTCACGGATGACTCCGTCTTCGCTCTGACCCTAATAATAAACAGCGCGATTACAATAGGGTCCTCACGGACGTCTTCGTCGTCGCTGGGGCCCTAATAATAAATGATAATAAACAGCGCTATTACAGTAGGGTCCTACGCGGACGACTCCGTCGTCGCTCGGGCCCTAATAAACAGCACGATTTCAATAGGGTCCTACGCTCGGGCCCTAATAATATTACTTAAATTAAATTTGTTGTAGGCTAATGTCATTACTGTCTGTCCTGCATATCTCTCTCTCTCTCTCTCTCTCTCTCTCTCTCTCTCTCTCTCTCTCTTAAATTTAAATTAAAATTCAAATTTGCTTTATTGGCATGAATGTCACAAATACTATGTTGCCAAAGCATAAAGACTCAATGAAACAAAACAATAATAAATGTCATAAGCATCATATAACAAGTATATACAGTTGCAATCAAATTTATTCAACCCCCATTGCATATTAGGCTTATTGGCAAAATATATAATTTCTCAGCTGTTTGCAATAAACAAATTACACAAGAACTGTTTAAGTAGTTCAATGAAACTAATATTACAAGGGTTTTGATCCAAATTCAACACAAAATGCTACTTTTAATGACTACTGCAGTCTCAAAATTATTCAACCCCTTCATGACAAGCATCTTCAGTACTTAGTAGAGCACCCTTTTGCTGTTATGACCTGCTGCAAACGTGATGCATAGCCAGACACCAGCTTCAGACAGCGTTCCTGAGGAATCTTAGCCCATTCCTCATGGGCAATGGCAGTGCCCTCCACACGCTGCAGGTTTCCTGTGTCACAGGCAGCAAAGCAGCCCCAGAGCATCACTGAGCCACCGCCATGCTTCACTGTAGGCAGAGTGTTCTTTTCAGCATATGCTTCATTCTTCCTCCAGACATATCGCTGTTCCATAGGCCCGAAAAGTTCCAGTTTTGTTTCATCACTCCACAGAACAGAATTCCAAAACTTCTGTGGCTTATTTATATGGTTTTGAGCATAATGGAGCCGACTTTTCTTGTGCTTTTGGGTCAGTAGTGGTGTACGTCTTGGAGTCCCGGCATGGAGCCCTTTAGTGTTTAGTATGCGCCTTATTGTACAAACTGAAACCTCAGTGCCTGCTGCCACCAAGTCTTGCTGCAGGTGTTTTGCAGTCACTCGAGGGTTTTTGACCACTTGCCTCCTCAGGAATCTGGTGACAGCCGCTGATAGTTTACTCTTTCTGCCACGTCCAGGTAGTGTAGCCACTGTTCCTTTAACTTTGAACTTGCGAACTATGCTTCCAACTGTATCTCTAGGAACATTCAGAGCTTTTGCTATCGTTTTCTATCCTTTTCCTTGTTTGTGCAAGGCAATGATTTCTTCTCTGAACTTTTTGGACAATTCTTTTGACTTATATTTCTAACATGCAATCAAACATCACTCTCAACAAAACCCTAGCCAGTCCAGGTATTTATGTGTTCTGTCTCAAGCACACCTGAATTAATGAAGCCCTTGATTAGTTGCACCAGGTGTGCTTGAAACAGGGGGTTGAATAATTGTGAATAGTTGCATCAGGTGTGCTTGAGACAGGAGGTTGAATAATTTTGAGACTGCAGTAGTGATTAAAAGTAGCATTTTGTGTTGAATTTGAATAAAAACCATGGTAATATTAGTTTTATTAAACTATTTCAACTGTTCTTGTCTACTTTGTTTATTGCAAACAGCTGAAAAATTGTACATTTTGCCAATAAGCCTAATATGCAATGGGGGTTGAATAATTTTGATTGCAACTGTATAGAATAAAACTTCCATCCATCCCATCCATCTTCTAACCGCTTCATCCTCTTGAGGGTCGCGGGGGGGCTGGAGCCTATCCCAGCTGGCATTGGGTGAGAGGCAGGGTACACCCTGGACAGGTCGCCAGACTATCGCAGGGCTGACACATAGAGACAGACAACCATTCACGCTCACATTCACACCTACGGACAATTTAGAGTTATCAGTTAACCTAATCCCCAATCTGCATGTCTTTGGACTGTGGGAGGAAGCTGTAGTGCCCGGAGAGAACCCACGCTGACACGGGGAGAACATGCAAACTTGGCACAGAAGGGCTCCCACACCGGGGATTGAACCGGGAACCCTCTTGCTGTGAGGCGACAGTGCTCACCACCAAACCACCGTGCCGCCCTAGAATAAAACTTAAGAAAAATGAAATAAATAAATTTAAAAAAACAAAAAAAAAGAAGTGTGTGTGTGTGTGTGTGGTCTTGCATACATATATAACAGTGGACTTCCACGTCGTTACACACTCACAAACAGTGGACTTGATGGCCAACAGGGGACAATTTTTAAGTCCCCTCTTGGTCATGCTTTAAATCATGATAAAATCATGTCTAAACCCCTCTGGTGAATTTTTTTTAACTTTTGCCAAGAGGGGACCTGAAGGTGTGTGAGTGTTTAAGTGCATACTCAGCAGTGCCTCTGCTGGCTGGAGCTGGGATTTTAACGCTTCAGTCACACACGTCGCTTTTTAACACTCCCCATAGTGTGAATGGCTTGCAGCCACAGAAAATCTATTAGTATGTAAATGGGCTATTAAACTGGAAACTTGGTGAAGCAACTAGTCCCCTCAAACATGATTTTTTACATTGTTTTTGTAACAAAATATAAAGGCTAAGCTTTGGTGGAAGTTTTATGCTCAACACTATTAAAATAAAGGGCTACCCAAAAGGCAGCACAATATTTATGAATCTAAAAAGGATGAAAAATAGAAAAACAAAACAAAACAAAAAAAAACAAAAAACAATTATGTATAAAATGGCCAGCAGTAATACTTTCCTTTCACTTTTAATTAATAACTAAAAACTAATTTGACATCACACTTTGACTAGACCTGTGAAGTTTAGTCCAAAAATACTGACCTGACCTCGTTTTCACAGGCACTCAATGTCAATAATTTTTTCAATGCACATTATTTTCAGTAATTACTAACTATTCAGTGGTAGAAAACTAAAAACTAAAAAAGAATGTAATGTAATTTTGTTTCTACACATATAGGATTATATTTTATGAAACAACACAAGTCCACTATTTGCTGGCAAAGAATGACACAAGTTCCCTCTTGGATAGCATAGAGCAATAATCACACTCCAGCATGGATGAATTAAAGAAATTAGTCAAATTAGCAATACTTATGAGAAAGAAATAAAAATCTCTACATAATAGCCTTTTGAAACATGATATGTTTTAATTTTGTAAGGCCCAACTTTGGTGAATTTGTTTACTAACTACTTTCAAGCTTTAGATGATATTAAAATAAAGGGGCATCCAGAGGACAGCAGAATAATAAACAATTTTACTTTAAAAAACAAAGGAAAAAAACAACCAAAATAATGACAGAAATAAAATAGCCAGGCTTCAGACATTTTATCAGACTTTTAGTGGACATCAGAGTGGACATTTAAAACGTGTTAGTCAAAAAGGAAAGCCCTCCTCTTCCTAGTTTTCCCAAGCACTGGATGTCAATCAACTCAATTTTTGAAAGTGACTTTGTGCTGACCTACAACTATAGGATAACAGAATAAATACTAAAAAAATCAAAAGAAAGGAAAGGTTTTTTTAAAAGCAGTATTTATAAGAATACACTTTGTTTTGTACATATAGGATTATACTTTATGAAACAACAGGTCCACAACAAGTCCACTATTTGCTGGCACAGAATGACACAAGTTCCCTCTTGGATAGCATAGAGCGATAATCACACTCCAGCATGGATGAATTAAAAAGTCAAGTCAAATTAACAATACTTATGAGAAATAAATGCAATTCTCAACATAATACCCTCTTGAACCATGATATGTTTTATTTTTTTAGCAAATCATGAACGAATATCCTTTACTAGCTAATTTCAAGCATTAGACTACATTAAACTGAAGGGCCATCCAGAGAGCAGCAGAATAATAAACAGAATAAAGAAAACTAGTATAACTTTTGTCAGACTTTAAGTGGACATCAGAGTGGACCTATAAAACTTTTCAGTCAAAAAGGAAAACCTTCCTCTACCTACTTTTCACAAGCACTGGATGTCAATTAAGTCATTTGTTGAAAGTGAAAGGAAGACTTAAAAAAAGCTGTATTTATAGGAATACACTTTGTTTTGTATTTGTATCTTTGGAATGAAAGGGGTCCACTGTTAGCTAGCACATAGTGATACAAGTTCCCTCTTAGATAGCATGAAGCGACTCTCACACTTTCAAATAAAGAAAAAACAAACAGCATTTTCTTTTTTTACAATTTGTTTTTATTATTTATTTTGCAAAAATTTACATGTGCTCTCCTAAACCAAGAGTTTCTCACTTGCTTTTGCTGCACTCCTAACGACGGAAATGGCTTTCCACATGACAAACCATAAAGACAGCTTATCACATGAAAAAGCTCATAAGCTCACTAAAAGATAGAGGTAGTACAGACTTTCCACTCTCAGTGATGAGTAATTTTATGTGTAGTAAATAGTTTTAAACATATCAGTCTTTACAGCAACACTTGTGGCTACAGATCTTAGTGACATTAGGAAAAACTGTAAATTGTTATGACACATTGATGACATTTTTACATGAACTCCCAGTGTTGTTACACTGATGCTCCATTTACATGGACTACCAATGTTCAGACCCTTACACTTATGCTCTGTTTACATGGACTACCAATGTTCAGACCCTTACACTGATGCTCCGTTTACATGGACTACCAATGTTCAGAACCTTACACTGTTGCTCCGTTTACATGGACTACTCTTCCATTATCCCTTAGAGTCTGATTTTCAGTCGAGCATCATTGACAGTCCAGTTTTCCAGGGATCTTCATTTCCTTCAGGAAATGCTTGAAATGGTTCTCAATTATGTCCTTTACTGTCTGTGACCAGGGCCTTCTGGATTTCCCTATAAATGAAGGAGGAAAGTAAGTAAGTGAACAAATGGATGAATGACAATGCCAACATAGTCTTGTCAACAAATGTCAAGGTGTTCCATGTAAACAATATTCTTTCACCAGAGTCAATAGAATTACATACCTTTTTGATTTGATGGCAATGATGACCTTTTGGCCATGTCATCAATTGCCTTCCTTGAGGTAGTAGACCTTTCTTCAGTATGTCCATCATCCGAGTTTCCTGAAACCACATGGGTAGCAATAACGTGTGATTAAAGAAATTTAAGAATATTTAAGAAATGATTGATTGAATGATTGAATAATTCAAAGTCACATTGCATTTATTGGAATAATTTCTTTACCATTAATATTCTACATGCAGTGGAAAATCTTACCTTCCTGGCTTGTGGTAGCAGTCCTCTCAGAATGGGCATCCTCTGCATCCAAGTCGCTTAACTCCCCTTCAACTGCAACAAAATGTTAAACAAATAAATAAATACTTCAGCACTTGTAGTATTTTTTTCACTAAGTATACAGTCTTCAATTAATATCAGCAGCAGAAATACTTGAAATCCTTTACTTACAGTTGATGCTTGGTGTTATGTCTTCCAAGGAACTGCCTTTGAATTTGCCCATTCCATCTTGCAGGGCATAAAGAAGCCTGCTTATTTTTGCCATTTGAAGTGTTTCTTCAGGAAGTCTGTAATACTCCCTGTGGACCTCAATATCATGTCCCATGAAAGTTGCCAGCTGGTCTAGTTCATGGGTTTGCAAATTAAGTATTTGTGAAACTGTGGCAACATGCTTTCTTAGTTTGGTGGATGTAAGATATTGTGGATGTTTGGCGCCACATTCCTCTGCAAATCTCTTTAAGGAGTCACATCCACGAATGTTCTCCTCAGATCCATAATGAGTTCTGGCAAAAATGTAAGGATTGTTCAGAGAAATTCCAACCTCTTCTCTTGTTTTTATCAGAAGATCCACAGACTCTTTTACATTGGGAGGGAACAGCACTGGCAACTTCCGGCCCCTTTTCCCACGTACCTCTACCCTGATGAGATTCTCGCACAACTTCTTTTCAAAGGGCGAGAGACTCTCCTCAATGTCATCCTCCATGCATTGCATGTTTCTCTGAAGGTATGTTTGTACTTCCATCCTTGACACTTCTCCTTCACGGCGTCGATTGAATAATATTAGCTGTGCCAGAGTGACTTGCGAGAGCTCACTCCATGGCCTTTTTGATGGTCTGTCAATAAGAGCTTTTTTGTTGGTGTCCTCAAGATGTTTCAGATGATCCTGGAGTTTTTTTATGTCTTTGGAGAGGGGCAGCATTTGGGGGCTGTTCCATTTTTTTTGGTAGAGGATCTTCAGTGCATTAGATGATACATGCGTCGTCCAGTCCAGGTCCACTAATTTCTGGAATTGCTCTGCTCTTCTCATTATGGCAACATCCTGTTGACGTACAGCTTCTCCCTCCAAAATTTCTACCACATGCGTAAGGGAGCTGCGCAGTTTGAGTGCTGTTGAAGGAACCGAGTATCTGTTCGTTGTCTCATCAAACCCATTCATCTGCTTTACAGCCTCGAGTACTGTGTTGAACTTCTCTGGAGTGATCAAATCTTTCAAAAAGACAATGTCCTTGTCAATTTTTCTTGCCTGTAGAACAAGTCTTGCAAGTTCTCGCATCTTGTTTTTGATGTCCGCTTCACGTCTTTGCACTTCTCCACCATTAAGAAACATCCTTTCTCCCAATGAAATGATCAGTGTGTCACTCTTCACAAGTACACTCATTGGATCATATGACATGGTTGCAAGAATTCTTTTTAATCCCCTGGAAACAGCGGCGTCCAAGGGCAACATCATGGCAGATGCTGCTTGAACTCTTCTTTTCTTTGGCCCATCCTCCTTCACTTGCAGTTTGCAATGTTTGTGATGTCTCCAGAGATCTGTTCTGACATACATTGCAAAACAAAACTTGCAAGGCAGGTAGTCAGATGCTGCTGATGGGTAGATTGCTTGTCTTTTGGGAATTATTTGTCCTTTGCCAGAGGACAGGACTGCGCAATTGTGGTGGTAATTACCCATGTTTCTTATTTTACTTAAAAGAAGATTGCGCATATTATGTTGCTGATGGTTATCACCATGGGCATTGCGATCCATTGCTTTTCTGATTCTTGAAGGTGATTTTCCTCCGATTTCTTCTTCTACTGTTTGTTGTTCTTCCTCTTCTTCATCTGACATTTCCAGGGAAAGAGAAACCCCTTGTTCAGTGGTCTGAAATAAAAAAACACAATTTATTTATTAATTCAGAAATAATAGAGCAATTCATAGGTGTACATACATACATTTTTCATACAAAGCTATCATGTGTATTTTTCACCATCTATGTGTATGTAGATACACCCCTACTTACCATTTCACACTCAGATAATTCCTCTTCAGTTGACACAGATGAATCCATCAAGTCACGGCCAGTAATTTCTAGGTGATCACTCACTAAACTCTCTGCAGTCCATCTCCTCTGGTGGTTGGAGAGAGAAATTTTCTGTATGGGCTCTATCCTGCAACAAAATAATAACAAAAAATAGTGCATTAATTCACACATCAAGTGGCTTATTTGTGGTGTGCTGCTATTTTGACATGTGTTCACTTTTATTATTATTGCTGTTCATCTCATGCCTCATTCTGTTTTACAAGTATTGTCCATCTAATCTTTGGCCAATTAGGTGAAAATATGCAGGTTTTACATATTACACATTGGTTGAAAATAGGGATGTGCAATATGGATGCATGGATTTCTGTTTCGGGAAAATCAATTTTAAAAAACACAGCTAAGACAAAATATTCAGATGAGACTATAATTTTTTGGCTACTGTAGAAAATAATTCACCTCAAATTACACAGGTACACAAATCCTGGCAATCCCATACAGCCATAGTGCAGTCCTGCTCATTCATTTACAGCATATCCCCATAATGATCTCATACTACTACAGATATTAAAGAGATGTATGTCTCTGTATGAACAATATCACAAAGAATCTACTGTGGAAAAACCTAAATAAACTTTATATTACCCAACTCTACTTGAGAGGTATTAAATACCCACGTTATTTTCAGGGTTTTCAGGGTTGCTATTGGTTTCCACTGGTATAAAATCCTGCTGTTCTGGCGTTTCTCCGTTCCCCATTGAGGTCAACATGCCCTGGGTCCTAGCTTCATCACTCTCACTGGCAGTGTTGTTTGTGATTCCGGTATAATCAGACCGATGTATGAAACCTGTAAATACATACAAAAATAAATAAATAAATACTTTTTTTTTTTAAACGTGTTGATCATTTCCACAGAATTTATTTTAGCATAACAGTTTTCCATTTCAAAAAAACTTAAATTAACAATTTATTTTTAACTTTAGAATTGAAGAGTGTTGGCACTCACACGTGACAGCCTGAAGGCATTCTTCCAGGGTTGGACGTTCTTCATACGACTTACTTAGCATTCTGGTCAGAATATCTTTTTGGTTCATACATCTTTCTTCACATTGAAGAGTGAAGTTGCCTGTTCTGACATTGTTAGAAATCCCATATGGATCATCAGAGTAGGGTGTTTTGGTTTGATAGGGATGAAGCCCATCTGTCAGGATGTAATGCACCAAGCACCCCGCTACCTGAAATATAACAGAACAGTCACTAAGAAATCTGGAAAACTATTGGTAATGACCTCACCAAACTATAAAGAATGAATAATAACAATTAAAGTAATAATTAAAATGTAATGAGTTACTCTCTTAATATTGAAATGTAGAACAATTTAACATGGCATAATCTACATTTTAATTTTTGAGAAATCCAAACTCATAGCAGTCATAGACCAAAATATCATCATTATGTACATTTAAATCAACATTTTCAAGCTTAACTTACTTGGATATCTGATTCCTTCTTGTACATGGATTTTAGGTCTCCAACATCCTCAAAACTGCACCAAGACAAAGTTCCAGCCATTTGGGAAAACAATGTGGTTTGTGCAAAATCCAGTTTGCGGCTTGCTCCAAAGTCTGCGATATACAGTTTATTGTTGATATCTGCAAAAAAGCAAAAATGCTCCTTAATTATAGACAAATTATAACATTCAAAACAAAAAAAAAAACATAACAAAATGCATGTATCAAAATGCATATAGCAGGATGCTTCATCCATTAAATTTCTCTTACCAAACAAAATATTTTCAGGCTTCAGATCTCTGTGCAGAATGCCATGTGAGTGGAGTTCCTGAAGTCCCAGCAATAACTCCTGGCAGATCTTCAGTCTTTGATTCTCAGTCAGGCTTTGTCTCTCTGGGAAATCCTTGTTTTCAATCAGTTCAAGCAGACTGTATTCACAGAGAGGGGAGACAAAAT
>NC_065525.1:1470211-1470500 GCF_006386435.1 Epinephelus moara | reverse complement strand
TCCTCACCAGAATCATCCCACATAAAACCAACCCATTTACCCCGATTGTGAATGTAGCTTTTTGAGAACATTTGCATTATTGTACCAACAGGAGTTAGCAATTGGTCCTTTATCCAAAGGACCACTTTCCCTGGGGGAAAGGACCAATCACTGTTTAAATAGCTGGTCAGGACTGTATATATACTCTGGGCTCCTCACAGAAACTTCACAAGAGACTTCAGTCTTCAGGTGTTACATTTTGCCATTTTTGCATCAGAAAATCAAGTCTTCAAGATGAGGTAAGTTACAC
>NC_065525.1:1464538-1469674 GCF_006386435.1 Epinephelus moara | reverse complement strand
GCCCCCCAGGGAAAGTGGATAAAGCCCGGAAGTTTGTGAACAATGTGATGGCAAGCTTTGTTCTGGCTGTTAATGGGAGGACTGTGCACCACCCTCACATTGTACATGATAAGCCTGAATTGTTTTTAAATGACAATGTTCATTTAAGTTCTCAGGGATATTGCCTGTTTTTAAGTGCTATTGCTCAGGCTCTGCAAGACCTGGAAGGTTGATTTCATTTTAGGACCAATTTTTTTGGTGCCAGAAAACTGTGCTCTAAAGCAACCCCCGTCCCACTTAGTAGAGCTTGAATGTCATTACATTACATTATTACATTATTTTTGTCAGTAGTAGCAACAAAGGTTGACTGTATCGACTATAATAATTGTTCTCTTCTGTAAATATATTTGCAAAGAAATGAACAAGGACATTTTGAACAAAAAACACTTGAAATAAATTTAAGTTTACAATGTAATGTGTATGTTGTTTTTTTCTTGATGGCTGCAATCTGTAACATATTCAAATTTACCAGCAAACTAACAAGATAGATCATATCTGACATCTGACCAATGACACAGCATTGCAACAAAGACACTGAGAAGCACCCTTTAAAGGTTTTTGTTATGGTGGACCTGAGATAGGCTATAACAGGTGACACCACCATTAGGTGGCCTGTGCCTCTTCAATTTAAAATGTAAATGTCATATTTTTGACTACATATATGGGATCTGTGTGCCATATCAAAATAGATTAGTTTTATCTGCAAGGCGTATTCGAGCATTGCAAGTTTTTCTACATAATGTGCATTGTCCAGAAAATTATTGTATACACAGTTTAGATTGTACTAGAGTGTCCCCTCTTGAACTGTTAAGACTGACAGAAGCCAACATTTACATGCAGTTATGCGTGAGAAAGAACAGAGGAGCAAATAAGCACAGCAAATTATTCTTAAAAAAGAATGATCAAACTTCTTTTATCTGAAGGCATGAATGAGTTTAAAATGAATGCCCCGAAGATGCCAAAACAAAGTGTAGTTAACACATGTTTCAACACCTGTCTTAGACTGACAAAGATATTTTCCCCCTGAGTCCAGTCAGGTTATTAAAAGCACATACAAATAAGATATAAGCCACAGGATGAAGGAAGCCCTCTATAGGAGTATGAGACATTTGTAAAATTGGTACAATCAATCTTTTCTGATTTTTAGCTAAAATATTATTTATTCTCAATTCTCAAGTCATCCATGAAAGAGTGTGAGTATCGTCCCTCAGTATTCAACAGAGGACCTGTGTCGTTTTATTAAAGCAAAGAGGGGACTTCAGTTAATCTATACAATCTTTCTTTTTTGTTTTAGGCCAACTCCATCAAGACATTTTTGGGGTGATATTTGTAATTTTCTTTTGCTGATATAATGGTCTACAGAGTGATAGAAGTTGCTCTGCAACATGCTCTCATCCAGCAGTGTACTGCACATCCACTCAGCCAGACCATAAGTGCACTAAACTTGGTGAGGAGTGAGACGAAAACAGCCTGCAGAGTCACACTCTTTAAACTCTTTGATTCAGTGAATTAAGGACTTATTTCGACCAAACCAGAGTTGTTGGTTGTTGGGACAGTGAACAGACTAACAAAGATGGTTTAGGTGAGTTGTACATGTTTTTCTGTCGAGTCTGAATGACGTGTGTTTTTCAAGAAGTTAACGAGCCAATTAAGTTCGTCTTAGTTCGGTAAAAGAGAGAGATGGTGTGTGGTAGTATTTCTCTGTTTTAAAAGGAGAATAGGTGTGAGAATATTTCATTTCTTGACACTTTGTGAGTTTATGTTGTTAATTGGACATAGTGAACATATGTAACATAAGGAATTTGTCGCTCACACGCATCTCCCAGCTGAGACACTGTAGTCAGTGTTGTAGGGCAGTAATGACAAGGCAGTATCATTTTGTTAGGTTAACATGATAACGTGTGACATAATCTAATGAAAACCTTGATGACGTGTTTGCTTCAAATGCGTGTGTACTTTGACAACTGCCACTGTTTGGCCTCCAGAGACAACATGGTATGTTTAATGGCACAAATCCACAATCTAGTCTTTCCTGAGTTTTCTTTGTCAGGCATGATTCTGTAGAAACACATTGAGACTGTTTCATAAGCAACTGAAAACTCCTTGTAGTTGTAAAATATCCATAAAGGTAAAAGTTTGCAAAATCAGTACTCAAACTAGTTTTTGAAGCTTACATGCGTCAATATATATTATTATTATGTTTTCATATTTGCAGATCATTCTCTATTTGACATGAGAAAGAAGCAATAGCCCCTACAGAGCAGAGAGAGAACCAGGTCTGTGTAACAGATTGCAGGCTCTCGAGAGCTGGTAGGCTGGGTAAGAGTTTATATGAAGTCTGCCTCCGTCATTCTCTGCTCCACCTGTCCATTTGCTTCTACAGGAAGGGTTAATTAGTCAGCTATATTGAGTCACTGAGAGCCAAATGCTTTACTGCCTTCAAAAGCCATGTTAATCAAAATCAACTTTCAATTAATTCAGTTCAGTTATATTTTAAAATTCATTTAACCTCTCTTTTTTGGTTTCTATTGTTGTTTTTTCATGGCTGTTTTTGTTCTCAAAAAATTGCTCTGTACTGTAAAAATTGTTTTCTAATTATTCATGATTAATTTATTATGTTGTACATTTTAAGTGTATATTATTTTTTGTAAATATTTAATGAATTTAACATGAATATGTAATATACTTTACAAAAATCTAAATTCCATAGTGTGACTCAAAAAATTAACCTTTTGATGAATTGCAGCACACAAAATCACAAAAGTATGAACTCAGGAAAAAAACAAACTAAACACAAGAATTTTTTTCTTTAGTTTTTAGACTCAAAGCACAAGAGTCAGACCCCCAAGATGATGGCCTGCATGGCCAGTTCGGAAAGGTTTGCTACATGAGCCCACGCTCCATTAAGAACAGGAGATCAGGGGAACCACTGGATGTGGTTTTCCAGGTTATTCAAATATTTCAACAAGAAAAGGAAGAAATTATACACGAGAAAAGAGATGCTGTTCACTATGCTAATGAGGAAACTTATGGAGAAGTTCTGGGGAGTTGGAAGAGAAACCTTTTTGTGTGCCTTATAATTATTAATGATGAATGTATTATGTTATATATTTATATATTGTATATTTATATTTTTAATGTTATAAATTGTAAATAAATGTTTAATACAAACACACGACTCTGAAAATGAACTTTTTGATGAATTGCAGCACATGCAAATCACAAAAGTATGAGCTCAGCAAAAGAAAAAATTATACACTAGAAAAACCTGGCTTTTTTTGTTTAGTTATGAGACAAGATTTGGGGTTTTTACACCCAAAGCACAGTAGTTACTTAAAGACCTAAAATATATACAACTTATATATATGTCTTCTCTGTATCTGTGTTTGTGTTCTTTGGTTTTAGAGTAGGCTACAAGTAAGAATTGCGGCATGCTGGAATGGCAAAAGTATGATAATTTTAATAATAAAGAAAAATATTAATGATGATTTTTAAAAGAAAATAGATACTATCCACTGTACTAACAAGGAAAACTGAGGAAAAAATACATTTTAATTCCGAGAGCAGAATGGAATCAGGTGGGAGATGACCTCTGACCTAAGTTTTCCAGGTTGATATTTGGTGTAATGTCTGTGGTCTACTTGAACTTGCATGGTCATGCAGGCTTGGGTGACATTTCCTGCAAATCTTACATCTTAAATCATTCATTTTAACTTTAATATTGTTCACAGGAGCCAGACACTTTATTCACATCCATGAAGGAGTGTGTATGTCACTGCATCATATTCAAGCGGGGACCTGTGTCATTTTGTACAAGCAAAAAGGGGACTTGAGTCAATATATAAAATATATCTTTTTTGTTATAGAGTCAAACTTCAAAACAAATATATCTTTTTTGTTATAGAGTCAAACTTCAAAACAAGATTCCATACATGAAGTCTTCTTTAAAGATCTGCATCCTGTTGTTTTGATTCTGAGAGAGGATTAAGGTTAACTCCATCTAGACACTGAATATTTCAGCACCCTATGAGGTCTTTTTATGATGGATCTGAGAGAGGCATTAGCAGTTAGTGTAAATATCACATTTTTGACTACAATATGGGATCTGTGATTCATATCCAAATAGATTAGTTTTTCTCTTCAAGATAGATTCATGCAATGCAAGATTTCTACATAATGTCTATTTTCAAGAAAATTCATTGTATACTCACTACAGATTGTACTAGAGGGTTGTACTGTCAAAACTGACAGAAGCCAACATTTACACGTAATTATTCATGAGTAAGAACACAAGAGCAAATCAGCACATTATCCTTTAAAAAAAAAAAAAAAGAAAAGAATTTTAGAATTTTTAGAATTTCATCTGACCCCATGAATGAGTCTGAAATGAATGCCCTGAAGATGCCTGAACAGCCACAGCAAAATGTAGTAGATGCATGCTTCAAAATCTGTCTTAGATTGACAAATGTAGTAGATGCATGCTTCAAAATCTGTCTTAGATTGACAAATGTTTTTTTCTCCACTTACATTATTAAAAGGATATACAAATAAGATATAAACCATAGGAGGAAGGGAGCCCTCTCTATAATGCATACATCACCATCACACACAGGTCATAAAAATGACCAACCATACAGAAGAATATGAATTCCCCCAAGAAACGTTTAGAAATTGAAAGTAAAAAATGTCTTCATAATTGTTTTAATATGTGTATCACAGAGAAATGTGTAAATATTGATAACATTAAAGTGAAATCTGTTTTTGAAAGAAACAAAGAAAGTCTTTGCAGTAAACAAACACTGTGAAAGACTGAGCACAGACAGTTAAAGTGAAGCATATGGAGGTCCCCTCTTTGAGAGGTAGACATCGCTCAAGGATACAAGTCCCCTCTTGGCAATTTCTTTAAAAAAAATTAAAAAGCACATTTCAATCAATCAATCAATCAATTTTATTTATAAAGCCCAATATCACAAATCACAATTTGCCTCACAGGGCTTTACAGCATACGACATCCCTCTGTCCTTATGACCCTCGCAGCGGATAAGGAAAAACTCCCCAAAAAAAACCCTTTAACGGGGAAAAAAAATGGTAGAAACC
>NC_065525.1:1441309-1463392 GCF_006386435.1 Epinephelus moara | reverse complement strand
TGTGTGTGTGTGTGTGTGTGTGTGTGTGTGTGTGTGTGTGTGTGTGTGTGTGTGTGTGCATGTATTTTTGTGTGTGTGTGTGTGTGTGTGTAAAATTATAAACAATAAAACAATAATAAGTGATAAAGAGAATAGTGATAGTAACATCAGAAATAAATGAGATAAACAGTCTTACACTGAAACATTTCTTGATGTGTGACATGCAATGACATATTCTCCTGCCAGTTCTACAGTGGAGCTGTCTTCTCCCAGAAGGATTTGAAGGATTTTGTCTTGTTGGAGGGTGAGGAAGTCATGGATTTTTTCTTTAAATTTGGGAATTAATTCTTCTCTAATTTCTTTGTATTTGGGACAATTTGTGAGGAAGTGAGTTTCAGGGCTCTAGTTTCGCAGACCGGGCGAGGCGGGGGCGCAGTGCACCTGCGCTTCGCCAACTGGGTGTGGCCAGGCGGATTTTGCAAGTTTGGCTACTCCTCTTTCCCACCTCCGTCCCTCCTACCTGCGCAAGTTGGAAAGAGGGAGGAGAGAATGCGTGGAGTGGGTTTTACACACATTACACCAATCAAATGAGCCCCTTTCCTCGCCCTTAAATGCGCTGTGCGAAGGCATAATCAGAGTTTACTCAATTCGCCATGGCAGAAGAGAGCAGCAGCGTCAGACGGCCAAACTTCTCCCAGGAGGATGCTGATGTTTTGGTCCAGGAGGTCCAAGCTTGCAGTGTCCGAATACACGGAACTGTGAGCAGACCTCCACAGGCTGATGATGCAAAGGTAGCCTGGGAGGAGGTCACCACAATTGTAAATCAATGTTGCGTTTCTGTCGTGCACGCGCGCTCTCTCTTTCTCTCTCGCAGTCTCACTCTGTTTCTTTTCTTTTGACTTTTCTAAGATGACAGATACTGAATATATACTCCCTATCTGATGCTGTGGCTGTTTGTGGTTGGCTGAGAGGGATGTGAACTATGAGTATGGATAGTAAAAATGTGATCTGTTGTTCTATGTTTGTGTATAAAGCTAATTTGTGATTTACTTAATACATTGCTATCAGTCAGGTAGGACAGTATTCTTGAATTTAGAATGCTACAAAATAGTTTCCCTAAATTAGAATTTACACAAATACCCCTATAATTATTAGGATTTAGATTGTCTCCATTTTTAAAGGTAGGAGTAATCAATCCTTTGTTCCAAATTGTAGGGTAAATTCCACTTTTTAACACTAAATTAAATAATTTTGGTATAGCCAGTTTAAGTTTATTGCTACTGTGTTTTAACATTTCTGTCCTGATACCATCGATGCCACAAGCCTTTCCATTTTTAAGATGAGCAAGTTTTTCTTGTAGCTCCTCAATCGTAATTAGACCATCCAAAGCATTTTGGTTGTCTTTTATTGCAATTTCTAATGATTTTATTTTGTCAATTGTGGACATCTGCTGTGTGTTTAAACCACCATCATCTGGATTTAGATATAAATTTGAGAAGTAGTTTTTCCAAATATTGCCATTCTGAATTTTAATGCTATCTTTATTTTTGGTTGAATTGGTTGAATCAATGTTTTCCACAGGTTCCAAAAAGAATTTTGGTCTATTGCCTTTTCAGTTTGAATCAATTCATCTTCATTGTATTTGGCCTTTTTTCAGTTGATCATTTTCTTAAAATGTTTAAGGGCTGTGTGGTATTCATGGCGGAGTTCTTGGTTTTCAGGATCGTTATGTTTCTTGTTTGACAGGTTTCTGAGATGCTTTCTGAAAAGGGAACATTCACTGTCAAATCATTGTTCTTTTGCTTGCTTTTTGTTTGATTTGGCATTTGATCTTATCATTTTAGACTCTTTTGCTAGTTTCATAAATATCTGATTCAAATCTTTAGTGGCCGAATTTATGCTATCTTTGTTTAGCAGGTATTGCTTATACAGAAAACTATCAAGCATGGTTTGTATATTGGTGTTGCTAAATGCATTGGCGTAGTCAGTGAGACTTTTCTCTGTGCACTTGTAATGTTTTGGGAGGGGTAACAGGTTGTCATCGGGGGCATGTTTCGGGGTATGGGTCTCTGCTTTTTTCAGATAAAGTGTGATCTGATTGTGGTCTGATATGGGACGTTGTGGCAAGACTGTGAATGTATTTATATTTTCAGGACAGATATCTGTGATTGCATAATCAATGACACTATTTCCCAATACAGAGCAGTAGGTAAACGTGCCCAGGGAGTCTCCTCGTGTTCTACCATTTACAATGTATAATCCCAGGGCTTTGCACATTTGTAAGACTTCTTTTCCACTCTTGTTCACTATACTATCATAGCTATGCCTATGTGTTGTAACAAAGGGTTGGTATAGAGGGGATTCATCAAAATGATTATTGCCATCTGTATCAATAAAATCCATTTCTCTGCCAGTTCTGGCATTGAAGTCTCCAATTAGCAATGTAGAGCTGTGTGGCTGGAAGTAAAGAATTTCCTTCTGAATTTCATGGAGATAATCTTCTGAGTAATATGGTGGTAAATAGATAGCACACAGATAAACATCTTTACAGTTTTCAAGAAGTCCTCTGCTGATTTTTAGCCAGATATGTGTTTTCCCTTTTTTGACTGGTAATATATAATTGTGATGTTCCTGTCTATACCAAATAATTATTCCCCCAGAGTATCTTCCATTTTTTATGTGGGAATATTTTAAGGAGAGCAGATTTAGTTCGTTATAGTTACTTGGGCAGTTTGAAGGAGTGTTATCATGTCTCCATGTTTCATGTAAGATAATCAAATCAGTGTTATTTATACTATCTAAAAATTCAGGACTTGAAGTCTCCAATCCAAAGGAGGAAGAGTTCAATCCCTGGATATTCCAACTGCTTAGCAAAAAAGATACTATTCTCTCATTTAAAAAATGTAGTGCTTCACAACGAAGTATTCAATATGTAATCAAATCTAAATGAATTAAAGTTTGTACTGTACTAGAGCAGGTTTAAAATGTACCAAATGGTCAGTTTAACCTATTTACTTTGAAATGAGTAGATAATGTCTTAATTGATTTTCCTCTAAAGGAACCTTTGTTCTGGAAGCAACAGCAGCGTAGGAGTCTCTCTGTGTGGGTGTATGTAGCTGTGGTCTAGGGAGCTGCTGCTGGGTCTGGTGTAGCTGCTGAAAGTGGTGACGTTGCTGCTGCTGTTGGACCCGGTGTCGCTGCTGATAGTGGGGATGTTGCTGCTTCTGCTGGAGATTTCTCTGGTGCTGTTGGGGAAGATCTCGCTGGTGTTGCTGGAGGGACTGCTGGCCACTGTGGTTCTCCTGGTGCAGCTGGTGGTTCTGGTTGAGATGGATGTGATCATCATAACTTTTCTGCCGTGCTGTGCTATACTCACATTAAGGAGATTTTTTATTTATTTATTTTTTTTATTTATTTTTTTTTAAAAATGGGACAGAACATATTAATGAACATTAACAATGTAAATATGTAAGAGATTGTAGCCAAGCGGCTAATTTCCATCCCTTGTCCCATTGACAGGTAGGTGTTCAGGGAGAGAAAGAAGAGAGAAAGGGCAGGACATCAAAGCAAGTAGAAGTATAACAGAGGAGAATAAGGCATGGCATAACAACAACAAGACATGATAATGACAGAGCTGACAGTGTATCTGAGCTGGGGGCAACATTATATAGTTCGTGAAATTCTATTGCACCAATGCCCGTACAGTTTTAAAGTGCATGTGCTGAAATTTCATATTAGGAAGTCCATAAAAAATCCACAAAAAATCATATCAGAAGGTCCATATAAAGTGGCAATTGTGCATGCAAGTACTGGATTATTATTGCAAAAATAATAATCCAGTACTTGCATGCACAATTGCCACTTTATATGGACCTTCTGATATGAATTTATGTGGATTATCAGAAGGTCCATATAAAGTGGCAATTGTGCATGAAAGTGCTGGATTATTATTTTTTTATTATTTTTTTATATTATTGCAAAAATAATAATCCAGTACTTGCATGCACAATTTCCACTTTATATGGACCCTCTGATATGAACTTTTGTGGATTTTTTATGGACTTCCTAATATGAATTTATATCAGAAGGTCCATAAAAAAATCCACAAAAATTCATATCATAAGGTCCATATAAAGTGGACCTTCTGACATGAATTTTTGTGGATATCAGAAGGTCCATATAAAGTGGCAATTGTGCATGCAAGTACTGGATTATTATTGCAAAAATGCCCGGTAAAGTGCAAAATGCTGTAGCTAACTGTTCATAATAAAGTGCTTTAAGTGCTTGAATGTCCGGTAAAGTGCAAGATGCTATTGCTGGCTGTCCAAGATAAAGTGCTTGAAGTGTTTGATTTTAAAATGCTTGATTGCCCATGATAAAGTGATAGATTGCATTCCATTCTTAAAATAAGACAAAACAGGACAAGAGTCATAAACTATAGATGGTTACATAACAATGGTTGTACAACAGATAACAAGCATACAATTCAGACGATATTATGTTCACAGATCTGGTTTTCCAATAACCATGCTTTAAGATGTTTGGAAAATAATGTTGTAGTTGGTAATTCACGTATTGTGCTCGGTAAAAGGTTCCATGTTTGGGATGCACGATAGGAGAATGTTGCTTGACAAAATGTAGTTTTCCTGAGTGGTACTTTACAGTCACCCCTTGAGCCAGCTCTAGTTGATCTGTTAGAGTTTCTTTGGACAAAATTTAGTAATGGTGGTGGAGCTTGACCATGCAGAACTTTATAAACAAGTACAGAATCATTGTGTTTTACAATGTTTTCCCAGTTCAATTGGTCATACTTATTCAGAATGTGAAAATGATGGTACATTTTGGGTTTTTTATCAAGTACTTTTAAGGCTTGTTTGTAGACTGTCTCAATAGGTTTTAGAATTGTTTTGCATGATGTTGACCAGCTTGTTATACAACATAGCATATGTGATACAATCATTGAATCGAAGTATAGCTTAGCTGTCTCTGTGGTTAAATTATGTCTAATATATCTAAAATTGGACAAGTTAAATTTCATTCTGTTCACAATTTTCTTTACCTGTTGTTTAAAATTAAGCTGTGGGTCAAGAATGACTCCTAAATATTAAAAATTTTGTACTACTTCAATTCTTTGATTTTGGACAACAACATCAGGATTATTAGCATTATTCACCCTTTTTGCAAAGTACATACACACAGTCTTAGATACGTTAAAGGGACATTGTGTAACATTTTCAGTTGTTTATTGGTAAAATTTGATGTCTGCATTCATAAATATGTCATCACTGGTGTACTATTACCTCCACCAATAATCTGACTTATTCTCGTAAAAGGAGAATTTGGGGTTCTGTGGGGTTCCATTACGTTTCGCCATCTTGAGAATACACCCGCCAGCAAGGGACATACAGCACCGCCTTCGGCATTTTCGTTGAGAGCCAGGCCAGCACTGCGTGACTGAGGAGCCAAAGGAGAGGAGCAAGAGGCGCTTCGCTACTACCCTGGCAAATTTGAAACAAAGTCCCACTCTTTGAGCATAATGCAGGATCATGCATATGCAGCATCATGGGAGATGGAATCCTTGTCGCCAAGAAAGCGCAAAAGGGAATAGAAAAGGCAGCGTGACCGGCGAATTAAAAAAACGAAGGCCCACATCGGGGTAGCCTTTCCCAGGTAGAGAGAGCTGCTGAGGGAGAATGGTAATGCAATCACAGGCCAGCGCCGCTGTTGGCTGTTAGCCGCTGTTAGCGGCCAGTCGCTAACAGCCTCATCCCTCTCCTCGCATCACTGCGCCGCTGTTAGCTGTTAGCCGCTGTTAGCCGCTGTTAGCGCTGGCCTGTGATTGTATTACCTTTCTCCTTCAGCAGCTCTCTCCACCTGGGAAAGGCAACCCCAATGCTGACCCTTGTTTTTTTAATTCGCCGGTCACGCTGCCTTTTTGATTCCCTTTTGCACTTTCTTGGCGACGAGGATTCCGTCTCCCGTGATGCTGCATAATACATGATCCTGCATTATGCTCAAAGAGTGGGACTTTGTTATGCGGCAGTAGTGCCGCTGGCCACTAACAGCTGTTAGCGGCGCAGTAATGCGAGGAGAGGGATGAGGTGTGTGAGGTTGAGCCACTTGTCAGTTGTCAAAGGACAAGACGTGATTGGTTTGTTTCAATTTACATCCGCCCCAACAGTCCTACGTTGTAAACACAGCCAGCATGGTGAGGAGGGGGTTTGTCAACTCGCGTCGCGTGTGTCTGTGTAGGAGCCTGAATGAATACTCCATGTAGTATCGGATGACATGGTTTCATCAGTGTTATCATAGCTTTTTGGTACACAGCGGCTACAGTTGTTGCAATACGTGTTTGAAACAGTGAGGCGCTAGAGTGCGCCATCTGTTTGAATACAATATATGATTTCAACGTTAGATGGGAGAAATTCCTACACACTGTGGCTTTAAGATGTAAGTGAGAGCTCTGATGAGTACAGCTCCTGGTGTTCTCTGAGTTAATAGTGTTAATAATGATTTGGGGAATGTCTGAGCGAGGAAGTAATGTGGATATCATTACTTTTGAAGTCGTAAAGTTCTCGATGGCTCTTTTTGCCAGCTGCCATAGTGCTGTGGGAAATCATCATTTCTTCTGGTGAGATCGTTTGAGCCAGTATGGATGAGGATATGTTCTACACCTGTAAACTCTCTACTGGACAGGTGTTCTATGGCCTTCTCTGTGGTGGGGCTCCAAAGTTTCACAGATTTCTTCTCTGGGAACAGACGTGCCATATTGATGCGTTTCCCATTGGAGTCACAGAGAAACAATATTTCTTTGTGTGTAGATTTGCTGGGTCTGTTGTTACACTTGTGGTCAGCAGAGAGGTCTGAGGACTTTGGAGGGATAAGTGGGCCTGGAGAATGGTGGGGGGTATTGAGAAGGCTGGGGGTTTGGGAGCTTTCATTTTCATTCATTCATTTTGTCATATGGATCACTGTAAATTTATGTTGATCTGTTGTGTACGACATCTATTGCACGTCTAACTAAGGAGGGATCCATCCTGTAAGATGGATCCCTCCTTATTTGCTCTTCCTGAAGTTTCTACCATTTTTTTCCCCTATTAAATGTTTTTTTGGGGGGGGAGTTTTTCCGTATCCGTTGTGAGGGTCCAAAGGACACAGGGATATTGTATGCTTTAAAGCCCTCTGAGGCAAATTGTGATTTGTGATATTGGGATTTATAAATAAAATTGATTGATTGATTGATTGATTGATTGAGGTAGAGCGGGTCGTCCACTCATCGGAAGGTCAGCAGTTAGATCCCCGGCTCCTACAGTCAGCATGTCGAAGTGTCCTTGAGCACTATAGGCTACTGAACTCCAAATTGCTCCCAATGGCTGTTCCATTGGAGTGTGACTGTGTTTAAAAAGCAGTAGCTGCATTATAGGTCATTGCACCTAGTATGGTAGGCTCGGCCACCAGTGTGTGAATGTATGCGTGAATGGGTGAATGTGACTTGTAGTGTAGTGGTCAGATGACTAGAAAGGCGCTATCCAAGTGCAGGTCCATTTACCATTTTAAACATACAGTAGATATTTAGCAGCTGAAATGAGGAATCACAACTTATTTTATATCTAATTCATGACTACATTCATGCTTAAATCATCAGATCTTCATCTTGCCAAATTTCTGACTTGTAGAGGTCAAATTCAATAAGATTTAGGGGAACTAAACTATGGAATGATTTTTGTCCACCTGGTAAAAACCTGTATCTCTATAAAGTATTACAAAAGATGCTTGAAAAAACATTTAACTGCTGTTTTGTAATGGGTTTTCCTCCTGTTGTATTATTGTCCAAGTTTTAATTTGTTTCCCTCATTGTGATGCATTTTTACTGTTGCTCAAGGGTCGACACAGTATAAACTATTATCCCCTTCACACACGCGCGCACACACACACACACACACACACACACACACGCTTGTATATTGTTAGTTAGTTAGTTAGAATTTGTGTGTTTCGTTTTGTTTTGCTTCCTTTATAAATAAATATGTTTTTGGAAACATACCTGCTGTCTGTTAATGTTGCACAAGAGTAAATAAATAGTCAATCTCTGCTATGTTAAGAACTCCAAAATCCTTCAGGCTTTACTATTAATGTAGTAATTTGGGTAATATTTATTTAATTATTAATCTAAATTCCAAATTGATAGTTTAGTAAACTTTTTGAGACTCATACCACTAATTGGCTATCATTCTTCCCTTCTTGGGAATGGTGCCCCATGAGGTGATTTAATATAAATTAAGTTACATTATTTAACATGATTAATAATTATTATTAATCATTTCAGATAGCCAATTTGATTCTTTAATTTGAGATCTATTACAAGGTCAGACCCGTGTTAAGGCTTAAGTCCCAACAAATGCTGCCGCCATGTAAAACATAGCACTGGTGCCTAGATCACAACATTCTGGTGTCCCCGTTTGACACATAATATTGTTATAGATACAATACAAATAGTACTGCTTTTTTATAAGACCCAGTAGATTCCCTACAGTAGTGACACCCACATTTCCCATTATGCCAAGTGCTGGACTGAGTAATTTGTAGTTTGTATTTAAATTTGCTGTTTTATGTTCCAAAAGGCAAATGTGACTTTATATCGGTGATTATAATGTGTCTTCTCACAACATGGTGGTTTATGCTGCTTATTGTCATTTTTGTGTTGGTTCATAGTTTACACCAGTAATGAACTGGCTGTTACACTCAATCATGCCAGCTAAATTTTGACCTTCGCACGCGCGCCTGCCTAATTACACTAACAACGATGTTGGGATTCACAGGACCACAGATGATTTATCATTTGGTAAAATCATCACTGGACATTTAAAGGCTTTTTCCTCTGCATGCTCTTTGTTCTCCACACAAAGACAGCTATTTGACACCCATCTCCAGGAGGTCTCACCTCACACCTCAGTGAGACACAAGTCTCACAACTTGATTGGACAGTACTGTTACAGTGACATGCCTCTCTGTGATGTCACCAAACCCTGTAGAAGGTCTGCTCCCTCCAAGCCTTCTCTCTCTTGCTCCAGCTGCTGAGCAGCTCACACCTCTTTCTGGCTTGGCCTGGAGCAGCACAGAGGCCCAGACCCTTGCTCCATAGCCCAAACCACTAAAGGGAGGGCACTTGATCCAAGTGAATTAGCACCCAGCGTCTAACTCTGCTAAACCCTGAGTGACCAGCTTCCTCGGAGTTTCACCTTTGGAACAAAGGACACAACAAAGACTGCAGCTGAAACCACAGTTCTTCTCAGCCTTCTTCTGCCGGCTAACAAAGCAGCACACCACCAAGTGACTCTTTCTCCCATCCATTCAAGGGTCGGTAACGTAACAACTGGGCATAGCTCATCACAGCTTTACAGGCTAAGCAAGACTGTTTAACTTGTTGTATGTGATTTAATGCTGTCATTGAGTTATTGTTGTGATAGTTTGCAGTTAGGTCATTGATTAGTTGGCTTTGCCAAAGCTAAGTGTTTAGTTTGCTAATACTATTCACAAACAGATTCTTGCACCCAACTAAACAATCTCTGCATTAATCCAGACCGTTTGCAACACACGTCACATTGACACAGACTCATTAACAAATAGGCTTTCAACACGGCTACACCCAAACAGGCATCTCAAAGTTCCCGCTTCTTTTCCTTTGTCTTTGTCCTGACCACATGGTCAGACAAACACCTCCCCCGATCTGATGCCAGCTTTGATTCGGCCATTTTGGTAGTTCTCTGTTGTCAGCCATTTTGTTTTGTAGGCCAAACGGCATTGTCCTTCTCTTTTCTCTCTTACACACACACACACACACACACACACATATACACACCAAGCTTGTATATAGTTAGTTAGAATTTGTGTGTTTTGGTTTGCTTTGCCAGTTTGTGAATAAATATAATTCTTTGGAATCATACCTTTGGTGTCCCTTGGTGAGACCTAATGTGTTGACCCCAAAATATTTGGTGCCGCCGTGTGAAGCCCGAATTTAAATCCTAACATTTTTGGTGCCTCCGTGTGAAGCCCGAATCTATGTTCCCAACAACGACTTTCAACCAAACATATTTTGCTATTAGTAGTTTGTTACCACTTGCATTATTTCATGTATTGCTCTTCATCTTTTGGTACTTTGAGTTCTTAATATCTTTGTGAAAATTGTATTAGGTGGAGGCTTCAAATAAGTACTCTGGGTTTTTTGCCTCTCCCTGCATTGTATTTCCTTATTCATTTTTCTTGCATTTTTTGGCTTTTAATTGTGCAAAAATGAACTCTAAAGTCTAAACTATATCCAGCATGCATTATATCAGGTGGCTGTGGCTCAGGAGGTATAGCGGGTCACCCACTTATCAGAACATCAGTGTCCTTGGGCAAAATACTGAATCTCAACTTGCTCCTGATGGTGTGTGTGTGTGTGTGTGTGTGTGTGTGTGTGTGTGTGTGTGTGTGTGTGTGTGTGTGTGCTGCAGGAATGCAGCCGGTGCTGTACTCAGTAAAGGAAGCTCTGGAAGGTAGACCCCACTGGGTCAGGACTGGGACTGAAATTTGTTATTACAGGTATGAATGAAATGCACACATATAATGTAATTTTTTTTAGTTGCAGACCAAATAGCAATACTTTAAGAGATGCTGGCAAAACAATAACACAGAGTGTGACTTTATCAGACTGCAGAGATGGGGCTCAGTCCTTGGAAAGATTTATAGAAAGTAAAAAGTTAAGATGGCAATTTGATCCCTACATATAATATAACGTATATGTAACTTTGTAACTCCCTGTATTTTCTCCTTCAGAAACAACTTTTGTCCGGCCCAGTGCAAAAGGAGAACAACCTTTTATACTTTGACCTTTACCATCACCTTCGAACACAATGAGGATGTGTGCTACCTGGCCTACCATTATCCCTACACATACTCTGCTCTGAAGGTACTTGTGACTCATTACTCCTGTTGGCTGTTAAATGCAAAAGATTTTCATCTGCTCCGTTTATGAAATGGGTGTTGACAGAACGTTTTATGCAGCACCTCCAAACACGATACAAGACAGTGTACATTATAATATAATATATAGATTTGTGGTCAGGTTTGTCACCTTCATCAAACATTGAATGATTAACACTTCAGTGCATTATCACTATCATGAAATTAGACATTCTTTTGCAAATTGTTATTATTTTGAAACATACTACAGTGTGGTCTTAGGGAGCCCAAACAATGAGTAAGTAAAGCCAATTTGAAAAAAAAGGTTCATATGCAACTCCAACTGACATTTGTCGGGCTGTCAGTGTTGCAAACAGTAATCTCTGTTGATCCAGATCCTCCACCCATTCCAATGGACATAACTTTTCTGGAGTGTCTACATCTGTGATCACTGTCATCTGAGTCAAACCACATGCACAGACTTATTTGATGTGATGTTGATAAGCCAACCAGTGTTCCAAATTATATGTGCATATCATATCATACACACTTCAATGTATTAATCATATTGTTTAAGTACATAATTTGTGTTTAAACTGTGTTTAAAGTAAACATGACGTGTTATTACTTCTACATGTCATATGAAACATGTATGGCTTACTCAGGACTTTTTTCTTTTCTTTTAATATTCGTCCATTGGAATGGACAGTGGATCTAAATGTCACCAGAAATGAATAGCGAAATACTGTTTAAATAGGAAAATATTATTTCTAACTTGATTTTCTCATGATGCAATAATATATAATATAATACATCCTATTGATTATGTACACAGAATATTAATGTCTTGAAGTTTTCAGCATGCTGGTTTCTGGAGATTCTTCAGAAATGGAGGATAGTTTGAGTCCTGATGACAAATACAATGCAAAATACATAAACAATGTGTCTTAAAAGGATCACTTTATTCACTGATATGAGCTATTCCAAAAATAAAACAACAAAAAAACTGTTTTTCTGTCAAAATGACGTCTGTTAAGACCATTTATTTTCGGTTTTTCTGTTAAACGCAGGTGATACAAGAAATTAGTGCACAGTAGGAAGCAAGGACCTCAGGGTGAACCATGGCCAAAACAACAAACAAAACCCACCTAACTCCCTAAACTAAATAAAAACAGGAGCAAAAAGGTTCCAAAAATGTCAGTTCACCCCTAAGGCTTTTTGCTAAGTAATCTAAAGTGCAAAGCTATTTACAATAGGTATACAAGCACAATTAGCTAGCGTAAAGCTAACAACAAAGACTAAACAACAAACAATACGGCTGGGTGCTAACAATGGCCCACCCGGCATTCAGCAACACGGTTGAAATAATGAAACGGCTCACTGTACGAAGCACAAATACACACAAAGAACAAAGTGTTTCAATGAGCAGAAGTCTGGGGAGGAAAGCGAGTGGCTGGCAGCATCCTCGGCATCATGGCATTAAGCACGCCAAGTCCCCTAATCTTGCCTGGAGGGAACACAAAGATCTTCACAAAAAGCTATAGCTGTCACTCTACTGAAACATCCCTGTGGCCATACACAAGAAAAGATACACAATGAAAAATATGGCTGGCCGTAATGCATGTATCTATAGTATTGCTCTTTATTCCTGTAACAAGAGTTGGGTATAATGCATTACAAAGTATCATGTTAGAGTACTTTGATTACTTTTTGCAGTAACGAGTAACCTAACGCATTAGTTTGCTGTTTGAGTAATCAAATACTTGAGTACATTTTCAAACAAGCCATCATTTACTTCCGTTACTTTTAGAACGCTGGTCCTTCAGCTCCGAAACAACAATGACTGTCTTTTGGTTCTAATAACGGAGATAACGTTTAACTTATCAGTCCAAAAGAAGCCACGAAGCTTGTGGCTAGCTACGTGGTAGAAGAAATGCTGTCATTGTCTACGGTGGAGTCTAAAAAAAAAGGTGAAGGAGGACTCACTGACAGACAGATCAGACTCAGGAGGACTTGCATTATGCCTGGTACACACTACACGACTTTTTTGCCCGTTCTGAAAGTCACTGTCACATTACACGATTGTGGAGTCATAAAATTGTACCGTGACTTGGCTGACAGACACGACACACTACACGATGGTAGTCACCAATTATCCCTGGTCGTCTTTCACGACGTGTGTGATGTCATCAGGTTATTCTTGTCCTATTTGTATTACTTTTACTATTATTTGAGTCACTATGTCTGTTCATGTGCCAGCCGAAATGTTGTAGTCACCTAAAAGTGTCAGCAGATGGCAGGAGCTACATTTGAAGTGCAGTACATAAACATTCAAGCTACTGAATCCTCCACAACCAAGTTCCTACAAATGTTTTACAATTTAAACCTATTTAGAAAATGGAGGGATTGGGGTGCCGGTGGCTTAGTGGTAGAGCAGGCGCCCCATGTACAAGGCTGTTGCCGCAGCGGCCCGGGTTCGAATCCAGCCTGTGGCCCTTTGCTGTGTGTCATCCCCCCTCTCTCTCCCCTCACACTTACCTGTCCTGTCCAATAAAGGCAAAATGGCCAAGAAAATATCTTTAAAAAAAAAAAAAGAAAATGGAGGGATTCTCTCAGCCGAAGTTAGAAGGGGCTTTTAATTTGAAAGAAATTCAGGAAGTGTTGAGTTTGAAATGACGGCGCAATGTGTTAACTTTATCAAGACAATGGGAGCGGATAAAAAGTAAGAATATAAAAACACAGAGGGATTAATAAATAACGGACCATCTATAATGTAGTCTGTTTCAAATGAAGCTGGTAGCCTCTGCAGTTGTGGTGAGTAAAAGCCCCAGCACTATTTATTAATGTTATTACTTTATGTCCGTTTCCATGAGGATGTAACATTGTTTGCTAGCTTGATGCTAATGACAGTAACGTTACTCACCGGGTTGATAAAGTGCCTCTGCTGTTTCACACCATCATTTCCCCCTTTTGCTCTGTGTGGTAACATTCCTAGAGGAAATATTAAAAACGCTGGGGTGTTGTTGTCATACAGTTGTCTACGGCAACAGATCGTTCTGTGTTTCTACTGGTCAGAGTGACAGCTGTGATGGGAGAATTGGATCTCAGTGAAGGGCAAGTGGTCCATAATTTTAATTTTGGAGACAAAAAAATGTAGGCTTAGTGCCCTGTGGTCCATTGCCCAATAGGAAATGTAGAATACTCAAAAGTACATTAAAAGTACTTGAGTTACCTTACGCAGAGAGTAATGCAGTAAAGTAACTGGTTACTTTAAAAAAAAAAAGTAACGCCGTAAAGTACTTTGATTACTTTAAAATAACCCTTACCCAACTCTGCCTGTAACCATACCGTATACTCTGTACTTTTCTCACTCTCAGTATCCAGTAGGGATGATGACTCATTTTTTTTCCAGTGATGTAATAGGAAAATTTAATCTGTGTAGCACAGGTTACCATGGCAATTTACCCATTTAAAAGTGAGCCAGGTTTATTAACTTAAGTTAAAGTTCAAGGAGAACCCACTAGTGTGAAATTTAGTGAATCGATTCATAGATGAAGTGTCCTGATAGTCTGGCGACATGTCCAGGGTATACCCTGGCTCTCGCTCAATGTCAAGATGGCACACTTCCATGTCACATGGCATGGAAAGGCAGTGGTGGCTGTCAGCAGTAAGCTCCGCTTGTTAGCTGCTGAACGGCAGTGGAGCAAGTAGCCACTGGCAGCTGGACCTCACAGCTGATCCCTGCAGGACTCCACTCAGTCCAGACTAGAGAAGGTTTATGGTTTGATGTGGTTTGACAGGCAGGTAGGAGGCTCAGTTATCTGTGAGTGTAGCTGTGCTGTACGTAAACAGTCTGAACTCAGATCAGTTTTCTCTGACAGAGATGAAAGTTTAGTTTTAATCACCAACTCTGTGAGAGGACACAAGTTTAAATCTCCAGACTAACATGTTTCAGTTTAAGAAAGAATTCAGGCTTTAATGAAGTTATTTTTCTGCCTCTTAACAATGAGATTGAGAAGTCAAAGTTTACAATGAACTTGGGTATAAATACTAGTTGTCACAGATTAGTTATTTGTGGTGTCAAAGTTTTTGAGAGCATAAATACAGAGATGTTGAGCTTTTCAAATGATGATCAGTAAGTGTGTGCTCACCCCTTAAACCTGTCAAACACTGCTGGAAAAATGACAGTTTGTAAGCTTGTAGAAATATTTTGTAGTTGTAGAAAAAAATAGCCTTACTGGATTAGTTTAAAGATAAAAAAAAAAACAAAAAAAAAAAACAAAGAAAACACAATGACTAAAAGTTAACTACAGTCTCACTAATTTTCATTGACTAAAACATTTTGAATTTTCCTGGACTAAAACTGGATTAAAACTATGAAGGATAGTGCTTTAGTTGCCACAAATGGTGATGGTACGAAGATAAAGTAAATATGTTGGCAAATGACATTTTTTCTGCAGATATGGTCACTGCAAACGGTCCCCGGGATGTTTATAAACATATCTTTCGGGCACCATCTTATTTCCTCCAGAATATATGTGATACAGCAAATGAGTACGATTTAACCATCATGAGACAGGTGACACTGTTCATCCATTAAGATTTTAATACCTTCAAACAACCTGAGTGAGATGAAAGTTAAGCTCACTGTCCCTGGTTTATTTCAAATGCTATCTGCTGGAGTAAAGAGGCATTCCAAAGGAAAACATGGTGCTGTACATGATTGCACTGCATAGGCATCAGGACTTCTATGTCCATGACCATGACCACTCAGTTGTCCATTTATTGTCTGTCAGGCTCATCTGAAGGTCCTGAAGAAATCAGTGGATCCCACCAAAGTGTTTTTCCAGCAGCAGATTCTTTGTGGCAGTTTGGCTGGAAACTCATGTCCATTGGTTACCATCACTGCCTGTCCTGCCAGCAGGGGCTGGAGAGACATTCACCAGCTCCGTGAGTACTTGGTGTGTGTGGCTGTGTGTGTGGCTGTGTGTGTGTGTGTNGGATATACTGGGCTGAACACAGGAGGAGGACGGAGGATGTGTGTGTGTGTGTGTGTGTTTGTGTGCGTGTGTGTGGTTGCAAGCTATTATTGCAGTGTGTTTGTGTGAGTGCACAGTGTACAGTTATGTGTTTGTGTGTGTGCTTTGCAGTTGGAAATGTGAAAAAATATTATTCAGGAAAAAAAAAAACATATAAGATTCGTTGTACCATATCCACATTAGCATTATGTTATAATCAATTATTGTAGCTGTTATTCCACACTGGGCACTTGTGAATAGCAATTATACCATTCAATCTCATCATTTTCCTCAAATGCTCCAACACAGCACACATGCACTCGGCTGTACCTCCAGTAAACAAACAGATTAAATTCGTAAGGATTATAATTAACCAAAACATGACCAAAGGAATGTGTAGCAATGCTGGGTTCATCCCCAGTGGATATATCTGATGACCCAGTTGGTTGGTTATGTCTGTCACTAACCATTCACTTTCTTCCGCTTAGTGTTTGTCTTCTCATAGCCCAATTTGGACTCCACATCGATTTTGTTTAGCTCCGCAAACCCTATTGAGCTGGTGTTGAATTAATGTAATGAGTGACAAAAGTAACACGTTACAGTAATGTATTATGTTTTAGCAATAACAAAGTAATATAACACATTACCAACAGGATTTCAGGAAATATTATTACATTTACAATGTCACATAAGGCTTTACTATACCATACCACATTGCGCTCCACTTCCACCAGTACACCACCAGGAAAAATATCATCTGGTGGTTATTGGTTATTTTGTTGAGGTTGTTATATCTTGTCATGTCATTACAGACTACATTATAGAAGGGTGCCAGTGATCAGCACATCTGGGTCATGCCGCACTGTGCGTTATCATATTCAGTATGTTTCTATTAATACATCTGCAACGTCTACACCGAATCCCATTTTGCTGTTGCGTGTTAAGGCTGCTTGAAAGTAGCAGGGATAAGAGTTTTTTTTTTTCCTTGTACCAGTCATCAGCACAACTTGGTGATGTTAATATATGCTGAATGTGTTTTCCATTACCATTGCTCTACAACTGCAGAACAACACCAGCACACAGTCCCCTTCTTATGCATAACTCTCTCTCTGGTGCTGTTGTAGCTGATCAGCACACCGGGAACCAGCAGGTGGGTCATCCAGCTCTGGTGCACTAAAGGAGACCTACTATGCTTTTTTCAGGGTCATATTCATATAAGTATGTAATATTGGGATCTATTGGAATAGATTTGTGTGCATTAATGTTAGACTTGCACCGATTTATCGGCAGTGCTCGGAATCGGGCCGGTTTTCATGTGATTGGCCATGACCTGTGACCGGCCGGTCAGTCTAAAATATGCCGAATTAAAACGCCGGTCAAATTCCCAACAGGCCGCATGATTGACATCGTGTAACATCAGCAGCGCACACACACGCACATGTGCAACTCACAGCTTGGGCGATGTGAGGAAGTAAAACATGGGCGCTTCTCACCTTAATCATTCACGCACATACATCAAAAGAGAGAAGAAGAAAGTTGTTAACTGTCCGTGTTAAACTGAACTGCAGAGCTCTTACTGCTGCACTGTGCCGCTTGAAACTGATGAGGCGCGTGTCCGTGTGCCGAAGATGCGCGTGTCCGCGCACTTACTGGCGACTTACTTTTTTGTCTATTCAAGAAATTACCCACAAATGCTATACACCAAGAATTATTATTTTATTTATCTATGTTTTTACTTATGTATGCCTTTTTTTACTTATTTATTTTAATACTGTACCTGAAGTTAATAACAGGTTAATAAACATGTCACTGTTTTTGTTTGTTTGTTTGAGATAATTATTGAAAGCTGGTTGTATCTTGGTTAAAATGTTCTAATAAAGCAAAGACAGAAAATATTGCAGTATCTTGTGTGCTGTAAAGTGGTTTGAAAAAAATGAAATCGGAATTGGCCAAAATTGGAATCGGCCATCCAAACACTCTGCAAATCGGAAATCGGTATCGGCCCAAAAAATTGTAATCGGTGCAAGTCTATTTAATGTTCAATACATACATTATTTGTCTTGTACTGCTCACTGCTTCGGCAGATGATGATATGTCTCGCCTCCCCAGCAGCCCGGTCTGCTCTGATTGGTCAGCTTGCTCAGTCTGCTCTGATTGGTGCAACGCTTAGAGCGTGTCGGAAATATCACGCCCCTTACCTTATATGACTTCACCTCCAGAGGCTGCCTCAAAACAACAACAGAGGCTAAGCTAAAAATGGCGTCTGTTCCTCCTCATCAATTTGAGTGAAGAAACACAAGCCGACAGACTCCGCTTCGAAACAAACACTGGAGCTGGACTTTTCTCCTCAGTGGTAAGTTTTTATTTTGTAGCCGTCTTATATTTCAGCTGTAACATTATAACTGTAACTTATCTGACGTTATGGTAATAACTGTATGTCTGCCCTCTGACTAAATAAAGTTGGAAACATCTGCTGCAGAATCCAAAAGGTTTCTAAGAATATAGTCAGTTACTACATAACGTGGAAACACCAACAGCAGCATTCAGCTGTTACATGATGTGGTGTAAAGAATAAATTCTTTTAATCTAAGCAGCCTTATCTGTTATCAGACTAAGTAGCATGTGTTGGGTAATAATACCAAAGGTATTATAAATTCTGCTACTACCACATTCCCCGTTAAAACCACAAAAGTTTTAACCCGTGAATTCATCAATTTTACCACAGCAGATTGAGATGACAGATTTCTGTATTATACAAAAACATAATAGAAATAACTGGTACATTCAGATGTCTTAGCTGTCATGTTTACTGAAACCATTCTACTAAAATGTAGCTGCATTTTATAATCATCTTCACCTTGTGTTTGTAATCTACAATATGTACAATGTACCAATGTATCACAGTTTCTCCACATCATTTATATGAAATCAAAGTTTCATAGAAAAATACTGTTGCTTCCTGGATCAGTATTTGTTTTATGCAGTGATGTTGACTCTTGATCCTATATTTGCTTACTTATTAAACAGTATGCCTTGTGTCTTTTTTTTCCTATTAGTTTTGGGGTAATTGACCAGGTTCCAGTTCATCCTACATGCTTGATACACCATCCAGGCCTGGAGCCTGACTGTTTGAATCCATATACCCCACAGAACATCCACAACATTTACACGTATGACTATGGACCCTTATGGCACAGAACTGAAGAAGAGTATGTTTTTATGACATGTAATGAGATACAACTGTGTAAACTCAATTCTGAACACTTCGGTTTCATTATACAAAAAAAAAAAAAAACACACATAGAGAAATGACAAATAAGTATTTTGTCATAAGAACTTTATTATCAGCAAATGTAAAAAACAAAAACTACAAAACATGTACTATAGATGTATAAATATAAACACAGTAGCATTTTATCTGCAACACTAATAGTGTCCAATTCTTGCCATTCAGGCGTCTATCCCATCCTGTGTTGTACTACCGATACACCACAAGTTTCCTGTTCTGGCTGGTCACTGCGTTGGCCATCGTGCTGCCCCTTGGCTAAAGTGAGAGACGTCTAAGGCAACCACTTCCTCCTTTTATGGTCTCTCATACTGGGATGCCAGGTCCTTTGGGATGGAGATTTTGGGCAAGAAGGGCCTCATCAGGTCATCTACAGTCTGTAAAATACTGAATTCAAATATTGAGTTCCTTGTGTTTTTTATTTAATTGTTTCCCTGAATCCACCTTTCTTGTATATATTTCAAGTATTGCCACAACCATTTCATACCTTTTATCTGATGATGATTATGTTGTGCTGTGATTATTTTGTTTTCATCTTGCACCATGCACTTTATGTACAGATTACATGAAGACCAAATAAGACATGTGGGTGTTCTATCTGCTTAATTGCACTGTGCGCTCTTTATGGGCATGTGCACCTTGTATGACTGTTTTCTGGAACTGTGAGCACTCGCACGATGGACGCTGTGTGTGCGTTGTCCCATGGATTTCAATGCACTCTATTTTCTTGTACCGTTTCAGTCTGTCTTTTTATATGTCTCTTTGTAATATTTTAATTTTTCTCGTTATTTCTTCTTTTGCCTGCCTCAGGGACTGCAGATGGAAACTAGCTAAAAAGCTATAATCTGGTGCAGTGCATCTTTACTCTGTTGAGTCCAATGCTCTCTGTGCATGGTCCCTGATAAAAAAAAATAAATGAATTAAAAAAAAAAAAATGTTGGTAAGAAAAATAAAATAATTTTCAAATTACTGTATATGGGGTCTGTTTTACAACCTTTGCTGAGGGTAAAACTAAGCTAAAAGAATACATTTTTGCTCAGATTCCTCTGTAATAACATAGTCACCAGGGTTATATGTTGAGTCATGAAGGTCTACTAGCTCTGTTTAAGTTTCTCCCTCTTTCTCCTCCAACTCAACACGAGGTCTCGTACTTGGTTTGAAACCTATGCCTTTTATAGGTGTTGATGTGTATATATATATATATATATATAATTTATATTTTTCCTGCTCTAACATCATAACAAAGTCAAAGGCATGTGATAATGTGATGCAGCAGGGCTGTACGCTTACTTTTTTAGGTGGTAGCACTGGTGCTAGCAAGTTAAAAATTTTAGTAGCACAAAGAAACATTTTGTAACACACCCAGGTGGACAGTTAGTAAACATGTTTATTGGTGAAATTAATTTGATATTGATCAGAAATGCAGTTATATATTGTTGAACAGCAATTAAATTGGTTCTTTCACATTTAAACATGAAAAATTAACAGTGTTGAATGTTTCAATGCACATCAGTCTTCTTGCTGTCTGTCAAGTTTATTCACTGGTTTCCCATCTTCAATGAGCCAAACGTACCTCGCACTCTCACTCCGTGTCTCCATCAATCATAATGGACAGATAATGCGTGTCCTTCACTTTAGTAGCAATTCACTTTTCATTTTGTCCGCTATTTGCCCTATCATTTCAGCACAGCGCACATGATTGTCATATGTTGCGCTGACATTTATGCCGTTCTTCTTGTGGAGCATTATAATGGGCCAAATTTGGTGAAGGGCAGCTCCTCTTTTGTGATACAGTAGGCCCCCAAACAGTACTTACAAAACATTGCTTTTTTGGCCTGATCGTACACAAGCCAAGGAAAGTCTTTTAACCACTGCAGGTTGAATCGCTAAGTTTTTGTAAGGTTATCCTAGTAGACTGTCCTGTCCAATGAAGAAGAGATGAGTGTTGAAGGTTCAGACTCGGCGCGCATTCAGTGCGACACGCTTGTTTTTTCGGCGCACAGCTCCATGGACCTGCTTCTCCCTCTGGTGTTGTGTCAGATCCCGGTTCCCCCTCGGGCTGTGTCTTTCCTACTGTTTCCCACAGTGCTTTGCCCCGTTTGAAAGGCGAAGGAAGCCCATATGTGGAAAGACGTCGCCTCCAAGATGTTAGAATGTGTATTATAGTAGAGAAACACACATTTCAGGATCGCTGACTTGTATCATCAGAACAGGCATGTCCTGTGGTTTTCAGCCTCCTTTCATATTTAATAGAGGGGGGACAATACCTGACAGTAATATTCTCAGCTGTCAGGATGTGCCTGCTGTAAAGGGTAAATATTAGGCCTGAACGATAGGCCTGTATCTTTTAAGCATCAGCATCGCGATGCACACGTGTGCAAAATTTACATCGCGGAGCTTGCGATGTGGCTTGCCCTAATTAAATTAAGCATGCACATTTAAATTGCTGAGTGATGCGAGTAAAACTTGCTTCCCTTTTAATGACTGACCAACAAAATGTGTCTCTCCTCTTATATGCTGTACTCACAAGTGTGTGAATTGACCTGGATATGAAGAATCCGTAGCGCCAAATAATATAACGGTAGTTTCTAAAGAGCTAAGATGAAAAAAAAAAAGAATAAATTCTCACCAAGTAGAGCCACTGAAGTCATCTGGTGGAAAATAATGCATCCTTAAATTTTTTTTAAAAAAATCGCAATACACTGCGTTCCAAATTATTATGCAAATTGTATTTAAGTGTCATAAAGATTAAATTTTTTGTTTTTCAATTAAACTCATGGATGGTATTGTGTCTCAGGGTTCTTTGGATCACTGAAATCAATCTCAGACACCTGTGATAATTAGTTGGCCAGGTGAGCC
>NC_065525.1:1433269-1440462 GCF_006386435.1 Epinephelus moara | reverse complement strand
TGCATTTTAAGTTTTTTATTTTTGAAAAAAATACTGTTTTCATTGGGAGGTTTGTTCAATAACATTTGAATTAAACTTTAACAGCTGATGACTTGAAAATTATGCTGACTGTCATTTGCATCGACTATTTAGGAAAATCAGAGAAAAATATCATTTGCATAATAATTTGGAACGCGGTGTATATATTGCTGGGGGCAAAAAATTCGCAATGTCAATTTTTCCCAATATCATGCAGCCCTAGTAAATATAATCATAGAAGGCTGAAAATCACAGGACATTGCTGTTCTGATTATACAAGTCAGCAGTATAATGGGGGGGGGGGGCACTGTATCTCAAACACAACAGCACATATAATTTCACATACCTTTGCTTCTTGGGCTGCTCCTCATCTGTGTGTGCTGATCACTACCATCTTTTGAGATGCCACAGACTGTGTGCCCACTGAGACGGTTTGTGGAGGGTCTGTGTGGTATCCTACATCCTGGAATCTGGCTGTAGTGGAGAGGTGTTGGGCACCAGGGCCCTGCTGTGATGTACTCTAAAAGGTTCTTTGTTTCTAAATAATTGCTTTTTAGAAAACATATCAATTTAAAAAGAATGAATTCAGAACAGGATAACTGAATATTTTGAATATAACTAAATGTTGTTTCCAGAGCAGCAACAGTAATTTTTAGCAACATCTCTATATAAATAATATTCCTGACATGACAATACTGAGTGAAGGTTTTTTTTTTTTTTTTTATCAGTCACTGTAAGCCAGTCCTGCTGTCCTCTGTTATCCTGTCCTCCTGTCCTGTGCTGGTAGAGAGAGAGGGGCTGTTTGTCTCAGCCAGCAGCTAAGTTTAAAAGTATCTGCCAAATTTACGATAAGTGTCAAACTAAGTTAGTCTACACAGACATCTGTTATTTTAGCTTATTAGTAACAATTTGCTATTAGCTGAACTAGCGTGCTGTCTAAATCAGCGTGTAAGACATAACTATACCCATCCATGGTCAACATCTAAAATGCTAAACAGTTTTGTCCCCTCCCTGTAAAATAAGCAGACCAAACATACATATTCCAGGGATGCAAACAGGTGTGTATGGTGTATGGTTTTTACCCGGGGGTCCAGGGGTTTCTCCCCTGGGAAAATTTTGAATAATTCCCTGTTAAACATGTGATTTTTATTTTGACAAAGAATTTTGACAAAGAATGAGCACTCGTCATCTATTATTGGGTTGCCCAAATTGTTGGTTAAAAGCTGTTAACCAACTGAAATGACTTTGCAAAAACAGTGTGAAACAATGCACTGATCATGAAGAATATAGTGATGCTGCACATCAAATTAACCAGCAGAACCTGGGCTGCAAGGCTGTAACAAACCCTTTTTACATGCCCCAAACACAACTCAAACAACAACTAAATGAATAACATCAAATCAAACTCCATACAGCACCGATATGCCGACCCACACACCATATTTTGGGCTCTAACTCAACGCCACTTTATGCAAAACACACACACACATTCATCTCAAATGAAAGCTGGGGCTCTGCTGTTTCCACACATGTCCGCCAAAGCACACTACACCAAAGCATCAGAGAGATAGAGGCCAAAGAACAACAACAACAGAAATCGTTTCGCCGAACGATAGTTGTAAAATTTCTCTTGCCATTGTTGTTTTGCTGTGAAAAGTTTATTCTACCGGTAAAACACGGTATGTCCTGGTAGACGGACATGTGCTGCATTCAAATGAATCTGGGCGAACATGATAGGCTTTAGGACCTGGGGGGAAGCTTAACAATGGCAGCATACGGCAGCCAAAACCTCCCCCACAATGGCGTTCTGCTGACTCTGATTGGCTTACAGTGCTGTCAATCTCGTGTTGGTGAGTATAGCATCATTCTATTGGCTCTAATGAATCAAACAAGGTGTCAATCACTCAAATCGACCAATCCATTGCGAGATAGAGCCTCCAAAGCACAGAAAAGTAAATCTGTTTCACATTTAGATGGTGTGTACTGGTCAGTTTGTAATGGGAAATACATGAAAAAAACGAAACGGACAGTTGTATGTGTATACACTATAAGGGATATATAAAAAAATATCAAACATATAGTCATGTACATATGCCATGTAAGCTGGTGTGACAGTGAGTGTGTTGTGTGCTGCTGTGCTGCTGTGCTGCTGTGCTGCGTGCGCTGCTGTCTGTTGTGCTCCCGTGCCGTGCCGTGGACTTTAAAGCCTGATTTATGGTCCTGCGTTAAATCAACGACGAACCTATGTTGTAGGGTACGTGGCTACGCAGGAGGCTCGCCATAGCCCCTGGCGTAGCCTGACGTGCACCTCCCAAAAAATGTAACTACATGTCGAGGCGACGCAGACCCAGCGCAGACCAAGAGGGCTGTGATTGGTTTGCTTGGTAGCAACGTATTTCCGGTTCTGTATTTCCGGATTGCGCCATCCCCACCATCTTTAAACATCTTGTTACTGTACACGGACGGAGCATGGATCAAGTCGAGGAGCAACTCATTGAGGAAGTCAGAAAATATGAGCACCTTTACAACTCCTCATCACCTCACTACAAAGACTGCCAGATGACACAAAATTCTTGGAGGGAGATATCACAGAACATTGGCCTGGACGTGGCGGACTGCTTGAAGAGATGGAAAAACCTCAGGGACAAATACTGTACGTCCACCTGAGGAAAAAGTTGGCCTCACAAAGCGGGGATCCAGGTGGAAAAAAAGTCCCCGCTTTCTACACCTTTCTGTCCTGGTTGGCTCCACACGTGAAGCATCAAGAGACGGAGTCAAATTATGATGCACAGGTAAATATAAGTTCATTTTTCTTTACTGGTAGCCTCTCGGTTTGGGCAAGCTAAGCTAACAATGCTAGGGCATGATTTACAAAGCCCATAATGTCCCCCACTCCCCAACCTGTTGTTTTCCACAGAACTCATGCCGTCTTCATAGCTCCGTTAATCCATGCATTTCTCACAAAAACTACACATTATAAGCAGTGGTGGACAAAGATTCCACATCCTTTATTACATCAAAAATACTAATACCACAGTGTGTACTCCACTACAAGTTAAAGTCCTGCATTCACAACCTTATTTAAGTTAAAGTACGTAAATATTATCAGCAAAATGTACTTAAAAGTACACATCGTGTAGTAAAATGCTCCCTCTGTGTTATAAGATATTTTTGAATTAGTTGTAATTCTACATTTATGTGTATGTTGCATTTTACTAAAATATCTGCTTTTTCACTATCACAGGAAGGAACCCCCTCTCCCCAAACATCTCCAGCATCCAGCATGGAGCCATCGTCACCCTCCTCAGATGACCCTCCGCCGTCATCCTGCTCACAGCAACCCTCGGTGTCCACTCAGCCATCCCTGCTGCCCTCGGTGTCCACTCAGCCATCCCTGCTGCCCTCGGCGTCCACTCAGCCGTCCCTGCTGCCCTCAGTGTCCACTCAGCCGTCCCCGCTGCCCTTGATGTCCACGCCATCCCCGCTGTCCCCGCTGTCCTCTCCTGTGTCACGGATGGGACAGAAAAGGAAGCACAGGGACCAGGATGAGCTGTTCATGAAGCAGCTGGCTGAGTTTCACGACAAGCGGTTGGAACTGCATCAGAGGTTGGCACAGGACACCAGGGATGAGTGCTCCAGGTTTGGTGAAACTGTGGCTGATTTTCTCAGGAGGGTGCCTGATGAGAAGCGGCCTGATGTCATGTTTGAAGTTCTTCAGCTACTGTATGACAGCGTCAAGCAGCAGTGAACTTTCAGATAAAAGTGCTCTTTTCTTTGTGTGTGTGTTTGTGTGATTTTTTTGGATGTATTGTTTTAATTTGATTTCCATTTTTGCACAATGTAAATAGTTGTCCTTATCTCTTTTGTTAATTTGTTATGTTAATGCACCTTTCTAATTTTGCATCAACGTACCTTTATCTACTTTTCTTGCACTGGACCATTGCACATATACTTAAGTTTATACTTTACAAGTTTGTTTGTTGTTATTGCAATAAAGTCCACTCTGAATCTGATTCTGACTCTGAGAATTTCATGTATTTGTATTTTCATCAATTATTAGGTATATGATAATATAGTCCAGTGTATATATATATATATATATATACACACACAAAACTATTGTGCTGCAATCTATTAAAGTGTAAAAATGTAACTCATTAAAACAAGTGAACATTAATAAACATGAATTATATATGTTTAAATATTCACCTGTTTTAATGCGAGTTACACTTTATACTTGTACATTAATGTACCAGTCTTGCACTGTTTTAGTTCAGATAATAGTTTAATATATATAGTTTCTTTTTTATATACACACCTATATAGGTATATGAATAGGTTAACTTGTTATATTTGAGTTTTTATTAATGTTGGAATTTTGCCCTTTTGTACTTCCCGCACATTACCAATGCATGTTCATTTCACAACTGAAATTTATTCACACTCACATGGTAGTTAAAAATGTACACCATTCTGAAAACCAGGGCTCCAGACTAACTTTTTTCATCATCGTCACGAAAAACAATTTTAACCATCCCGAAGTGAATGTGAACCGTGAATGTGAATTTTTCTCTCGTTATCACCTATAGCTGTTGTTAGTGGAATTACAAAAACAATACTGGGATGAGGAAATAAATTGTATTTATTTTTGCTCCACTCAAAAGGAATGTTGCATTGGCCTCTGGGAAATAATGATACACAATTTTGAATATTTCATAGATGAAAATATTGATACTATGAAAACATAGAAACATTTGTCACAGCACACATTTGGACTTGTTTATTCCCAAAACATCCATTTACAAAACATGATGACAGCAATATGAGCAATTTCAATAATATCATGACTCAGTTTTTCCTCACTGACTCAATGTACTTTCAGTATTCAGAATTTGATCTGTACTAGCCAAGAGTGCCACGGCACACTATGTCGTTCTGCCATGGCACAATTCCCTGCGGTGACTGAAAGAAGGCAGTCAAATCATTGCGGACAGCCTGGGCAGCTCTGGTGGAACGGCTCCTTGACATCTGTGAGGGATCTATGGATCCCACCAGATTTGAGTCCCCTGCTACCAGTCTTTGCCACTCCCCAGGCTCCACTGATCCACCTGAATCCGAGTCCGCAAAGCTTGGTGGTATGTATCTGGTCTCTGGTGTGTTCAGTTCGTCGGTGTAGGCCAGGTAGTTGTGCAGGACAACACATGCCTTTACAACATCCACGGCCTTCTCTGGCAGGAACTCAACATGTCGCCCAAGAATCCTCCACCTTGCCACCATGATTCCAAAGCTGTTTTCAATAACCCGCCTGGCTCTGGAAAGACGGTAATTGAAGGTCTGCTTCTCCATGCTCAGATTTGTCCCTGCATAGGAAAGTACACAGTAGAGTATTAATAAATAGAACATTGTTGTGTCACAATCATGTGAATTACAAACAAAAGTAAGTGGCCATTACAATGAAAATTAAGTGTGAAATTAAGTCTGTGCCATATCTGGGAAGGGACGCATGAGATTGCAATGTAGGGGGAAGGCAGCATCACCGACAATCATATGGGGGACTTCTGTTCCGGGGAGTTTTGCTGGTGCAGGCAGATAAAGCTCATGGTCGAGCAGCATCGAACCAAATTTGCTTTCGTGAAAATGCCCCCATCACTTTCCCTTCCATATCCGCCCACATCCAACATGGTGAAGTGATACCTATCAGAAAGAAATTGAGCATTATTTTAAGTTACTTAATAATTTGACTGATCTAAAGGCTAATAAAACACTAAATATCTGTACCCAATACAACTTTTTTATGTAATGTAACCCCTGGGTCTTCTGTTGTTTGCTGTTTTCTTGTATACTGTCTGTATGTTGTTCGTTTGTTAAAGAAAATAATAAAATAAAAATAATAATAATAATAATTTAAAAAAAAAAAAGCAATACCTTACATCACACGTTGCCATCATAACAATGGAGTGACAACCCTTGTAGTTGAAGTAGTCACTCCCGGAGCGTGGCGATGCCTTTATGTTGACGTGCTTCCCGTCGACTCTTCCTATGCAGTTCGGGAAGTTCCACAATCGCCAAAAGTCTGCAGCAATAGCTTCCCACTGGCTAGTTGAAGGGCATGGAAGAAATTCAGGCTGCAGGGTCCTCCATAAAGCTTTGCAGACGTCTGACAGTACAGCAGACACAGTGCTGGAGGACAACTTGAAGCTTGCTGCAACAGCCTGTTGGCTGCCACCAGACGCTAAAATTCTCAAAGTGACTGCAAGTCTCTGGGCAGCATCAACAGGCATGGAGTGTGTGCTCTGGTGAGATATCAGCAGCTGCAAACAACGAAGCAGATCGTCAAATCGACTTGCCGACATTCTAAAGTACCTGCAGGAGCAAACAAGAAAAAAAAAGCAAGGAAAGATTTGTGAGCCTGAAAAGTTGTCCAGGAGAAAATGTATACAATGTATGAAAGCACATTTCCACAAGTAAAAGCAAAAAAAATCCCTATGATAAATCAAAATTATGAGATAAAAGGTCATAATTACCTCATACATATGTCTTTTTATCTCATAATTTCAACATTTTCTCATAATTTTGACTTTATCTCTAAACTATAACTTTTTTATATAACATTTTATCACATAACTTCAACTTTTAAACTCAAATGTCATAATTATGACTTTGCATGGGGATTTTTTTATTTTTATTTTACTGGTGGAAATGGGCTTCCATACTATTTATTTATTTTATTTATTTATTATTTAGTTTAGGGACATGTGCTTGCATTGATCATTTACAAGAAACGAGAAGATGGGCACACCAGATTTAGCAGAAAGCTAATTTCCATCTCGTTAGTCCTACATAAAACATTAAATACACACCACATAATAAAACAATGGTAACAAGACATCTGAAATAAGTATCATATGAATTTGAGACTGCTCTAGGCCTGAAATCAGGCATGATGCCTGAGAACTATAGTTACCTGAAGTGCATTTCTTCGTCCAGGTCTTTCAGAGGTCGAACGTATTCCCGTATTCTGCCTCAGTTGGTTCAATGGGCACACATCCCATCTCCTACTTCTCCTCCTTTTTCTGTTCAATTTCAATTCAATTCAATTTTATTTATAAAGCCCAATATCACAAATCACAATTTGCCTCACAGGGCTTTACAGCATACGACATCCCTCTGTCCTT
>NC_065525.1:1430732-1432983 GCF_006386435.1 Epinephelus moara | reverse complement strand
GGCACCGCTGCGATATGAGTTAATCTGAGAGACAGTGGAGCACAAAGGCTCCGGAGAAGAAGCCGAGTTAGTGACATCCAGAATGGCCGAGTTAGCAAGATGCAGTAATAGAATACGAGAGAGAGAGAGAGAGAGAGAAGGAGAGAAGAAGAGAAGGTGCCCGGTGTATTATAGGGGGGTCCTCCGGCAGACTAGGCCTAATCGCCTGTTGCGATGTAGATGTTGCAGTATTAACATACTTTCTTCGACATCCAACAATTCCAACTCCAGCATGATTCTCTCTCTCTCTGTCGCCATTGTTCACTGTGAACGGAAAAGCCGGAAGCTAAACAAAGAATCAACTAGAGATGACGATAACCATTCAGGAAAGGAACGCAGCCCCCTACCGCTCTGGCAGTGAATTGCACCGCGACGAAATGGAGTGACGGAGAAGTTCGAAGGGTTCACGACGGCGTCACAGCAACGACGTAGGTACGTCGTTGATTTAACGCAGGACCATAAATCAGACTTAAGTTGGAAACAAGGTGCTTTATTAGTAAAAAAAAACAAAAAACAAAAAAAAAACGGAGGCTTAAAAGATCCGGAGCTGAGCCCAAAAGATCCAGGGCTATAGCCGGGAATGCCCAGGTCTAAAGACGTCCATGGTTTCCCCAATATGCAACTAACAGCGGGGGTGCTCCACTGCTAAAATATGACTGCCGCTGCTGATTTATTTATTTATTTATTTTCATCTTAGCTCTTCAGAAACTACCATTATATTATTTGGCGCTATGGGCGCTTCATATCCAGGTCAATTCACACACTTGTGAGTAAAGCATATAAAAGGAGAGGGCTCCGTCTTATCTCTTCATAAACTAAAGTTATATTATTTTGCGTGACGGACGCTTCATATAATAACATTACTACTATTTATCGTGTTATATGGTCAAACATTTCACCCACACATAGACATGTGCGCACACACACACACACACACACACACACACACAAGTAATAAAAACACGTTATACATTTTCATTAAAACATATGATAAAAGCCGATTCACAATCAAACTCCAAGTACAGCCACACATTTTGACAAATAAATGCAGGTCTGATTGCTGCCTGTCGGCCAATCGCTCGAGCTAGCAGCAGTTAGCTGCTCAGATCGGGCAACACAGATAGACATGTTGAAACTTTAGTCAATATGGACATGCTGCACAATGTAACCTCTGTTAGACTCTCCACAATTTATTTGTTAAATTCATCTTACTGAGACTAGCAGTGTAACTTACTGGATGTCGCGTAGCAAAAGCATTTCAATGCAATAGCTTTGGTTAGCTGGTTAGCCAAGACCTACAGCTATAATGCTGTGTAAAACACAAGGAAAAGGGAATAATAGGTCCTCCTTAAAAGCCGATTCACAACCAAACTCCGAGGGCAGCCACACATTTTGACAATTAAATGTAGCTCTTACTTCCACCCCCAGTCTGACTGTTGCCTGTTGGCTAATCGCTCGTGCTAGTGGCAGTAGCTGCTTAGCTCGGTCATCGCACATAGAAATGTGTCAACTTTTGTCAATATGGACATGCTGCACATCTTAGCTCTGTTAGATTCTCCACAATTCAGTCATTAAATTCATCTTACTGACACCACCCAGCTAGCAGTTTAACTTTCTGTACGCCGAGTAGCAAAAGCATGTTAAAACAATAGCTTTGGTTAGCCAGTTAGCCGAGGTCTACAGCTAAGCACTGGGTGTACAGCCTAACGTTAGCTCCTACAGCCATCTACTCCACACTTCAACACTCGGTAGCAGCTAGCCTAGTTTCCTAGTTTGTTTTTACACAACAGATTCACAATACATTAAGCATACTTACAGGTTGTGATCCCGAATCTCCAGATTTGTCCAAAAAAAAAAAAAAAAATCCAGCAGTAATTTGTTGCCAGTTTGTGAAGCAGTCCTCAGGAAAATATGGGGAACACAATAAAATGTCCAGGTTGTATTGTGGAGGTTGTATCAAAAATAAATTCCAACCACTTCTTCTTTGTTCCTTCATCCTTTGGCAGTCAAAACAAGAGTAATTATTGAAGAAAGGCACTCTTGCGCTTCAGCCAAAAATAAAACTGGATCGGTGCTCAGAGCACAGGACAAAATAGTAGACAGTACATCAAGTGGGCCACTTCAAAAAATGACTGAACCCAAATGAAAGGAGGCTAGAGCACTCGATAAAATTGCAGAGCTTTTAATAAGGTGCAAACAGACTGACGTTTCG
>NC_065525.1:1427977-1429985 GCF_006386435.1 Epinephelus moara | reverse complement strand
CTCTCGACCATCCTAGCTCGTAGCTGCTTAAAGCTTGCTGCTAGCTCCTAGCGCTAGCTCCTCGCTGCACAAATAAGAGACTTGGGACGGCCTAGAAGATGGCGGACCTCGAACGACTTCCAGTTCAAGCGAGGAGCTAGCAGTAGCACTATGAAAAAAAGAGACTTGGGACAGACCAGTTAGGTGTGTTTCGGGTGTGCTCAGGTGGGCACTTCTTCTTCTTCTTTTTCTTCTTCTTTTGATTTGATTGGCGGCTGGCAACCAACTTAAAGGTGCAATACCGCCACCTACCGGACTGGAGTGTGAATCAGTAGATTAGTAAAACAAAACCAAAAACAAACAAACAAAGGCTCTGGAGAAGAGGCCAAGTTACTGACATGCAGTACGGCCGAGTTAGTGACATGCAGTAACAGGACACGTGAGAGAGAGAGAGATAGAGAGAGAGAGAGAGAGAGAGAGTATAATAAGTAGTAGAAGTATTTCTATTTTCTCCTGCTTCCCCAGTAGAGCAAACACACACTAAATAATAAGCAGTAAAATTACCTGTATTTTTCTCCTACTTTTCCATTATTGAGGTGTGCATGCCATTGTTGCAAAGAAAATAAAATAAATGCTATGTTAGTGTTGATATGGATGTGTGGGGGCTGTGGCTGTATGGCTGTATAGGTTGAAAAAACAATAACTTTCACCCAGTAAGGACTCATTGCATCCTCATGATGGCTGAAGGTATAACTTTTTAATGGTTTTATATTTTAAGATTTTTCTTTTTTGGTTATGTTATTTAACTTCTCTCCCAACATGACTGTTACATTACAAAAACAAAATTAGTTAATTAACCCTTTACATGCCGGTTTCTGTGATGTACCACTCATTTTTATACAAACAGCCCAAAAATTAAATATTCTCTAGTTAGAGAAGGATTTTTTTAAATGATTACAACTGTCTGAGCTCACGCAATGTTTCTGGGAAATATCAGTTCTTATGCATTTTTACTTTTGTTGTAGTGTTAGATTGAAAACAAAATATAGCTTTCACCCAGTTAAGGACTCATTGTGTCCTCCTGATGGCTGAAGGTATAACTTTTAAATGGTTTTATATTTTAAGATTATTATATTTTTGTTATGTTATTCAACTTTTTTTCATTGATAGCCGATCAAATAAATGCATTTTAAAACTCCCTCCTTTGGCTCTGATACAGCCGTCTTGCTCCCTGCCTGCAGTCCCCACTGCACTGGGCTTTGTAACAATGTCCCCAGTGTTGCCAACTCCTCAGTAAGAAAAGTAGCTATTGGCTGTCCTAAAAGTCGCTAGAAGTCGCCATAGATATATATACATAGATTCCGCACCCTGGCTTGTTGGCTACGTCAATACCGTCGCCATCTTGCCTAGGTGCTCTGACTGGTTCAGATCCGTGTCAGACTCGGCAAAAATACCAAATTTTAGATTAGATTAACTTTATTGTCCACCTGAGTGGAAAATTGTCTTTGGCTCCTCCAACATTAAGTTACATTACAAACAAAGTCACAAGACACTTCCCACCATACATCACAAAACAATAGTGCAAATAGACGAGAAATACCAGCAGATGAATGGTATAGCAGGAGACAATATAAACCAAATAAAAACACTTAAAATTCTTTGCTTTCCCTGGTGCTGTCATTTTGCATTCAGTGCTAGTATGGCATATAGAATGAAAGATTTCCTATATATGTTATGGCTTGCCCTCGGGGCCCTGAATCGGCGGCCGGATGGAAGCAATTCAAACTCTGAATGTAAAGGGTGTGAGGCATCTCCAGATATCTGTCTGGCCTTCCTACCTACTGCTCTGCATTTGGGTGTACTAACGAAAAAAGTGTTAAAACCAAGCACAAGGGAATAACATTCCACAGGTAAGAAGCTGTTTTACAATATTTTACTGTTACGAAAATGTTTAATGAGATATATCTCAAAAAGTGATCCTTCTTTCAAGCTAATCAAGTAAAGTAACTGTCCTGATCTGGTCCTAATG
>NC_065525.1:1421484-1426983 GCF_006386435.1 Epinephelus moara | reverse complement strand
GGGACTGTGTGAAGAAATGGTTGACATTCCTACACGGTTCATACTACATTTTTGAAAAAAGCCTTAAATGAAAGCTGAGAGTCTGCACTTTAAGCAGGTATTCATTGTTTCATTTAAAACCCATTGTGGTGGTGTACAGAGCCAAAATAATGACAACTGTATCATTGTCCAAATATTTATGGACCTGACTGTATTTAGGAAAATGTAGGAATGAGACACGAGCTGCTCAGTTTGGTCAATGTTATCCTGTCAGGTGTGTGTGACCACACACACACACACACACACACACACACACACACACACACACACAGGTCTGTGTCTGTCAGAGTGAAGCCATTGTTATGTTAATTAATGTCAACATGCAGTTGAGTGAGAGACAGGGTGAGAGGCAAAGAAGTTGAAGATGGCTTTCAAATTTCTCAAACTACTCCTTCCTACTCCCAAACTGTGGGTCCGATCGTCATATGAAGATATCACCAGAGAGATGCACTCATTCCCAGCGCAGACATATATAGATTTCATGATTGTGGAGTCAAAAAAGCATTCTTAGTCGCAAGTTTATAATGTCTAGCTCACAGCTGAGACATTTGCTCATGTCACTTTCCAGAGGCACTAGCTCATTTTCTGTTGGATTTAGGTCAGTGGTGTCAATGAGTGATTTGTAGGTCTCGAGGAAATGAAGAAGCCAGTTTTGGTTTGATGTTTCTACAGCAATCGTACGGGGTGCAACAGCCATTTTAGTGTGTCTAGGTGTCACAAAAATTGTCAAGAGGTTTTGTGACATGTCACATTCCAGAGGCACTAGCTCATTTCCTGTAGGATTTAGGTCAGTGGTGTCAGTGAGTGATTTGTAGGTCTCGAGGAAATGAGGAAGCCAGTTTTGGTTTGATGTTTCTACAGCATTCGTATGGGGCGCAACAGCCATTTTAGTGTGTCTATGTGGCACAAAAATTGTCAAGAGGTTTTGTGAGATGTCACCTTAAACACGGCATAAAATCCAAACTGTTCGAGTAATGACAAAGTTGTTCAGAGGAATCGTTTAGCTGGGCTTGGTCTGTCATGTGTATGAGTTTGGAATCGATAGGATAAATGGTGTAGGAGGAAATATTTTTTGAGAGAGAGAATTTATGAAAAACGACATCTTACATTGAAAGGGCAATAGCGCACTTCCTGTTGGATTTATGTCAGTGGTTACAGCGCAAGATTTGTAGGTCTTGATGAGACGAGTGTGCCAGTTCTGGTTTTGTCATTCTACGACATTCGTATGGGTCGCAGCGGGCATTTTAGTTAGGGATGCACGATAACTTTTCTTTTAAACGGATACCGATAACCGATAACTTTCAGCTCCTAAAGGCCGATACCGATAACTGATAACCGATAACACACACACATATACATTATATATATATATATATATATATATATATATACCTAAGATCATGACATCAATACTATGAACAAAACCAGAACAGTTTTGACTCTTTAAATGAAGAGATATTTATTTTTTCCAATGAAAAACTATTGGCAAGCATCTCAAACATTTTTAAAAAGATATCAAACAAAAAAACTATTCAGTATCTCAAATGCTCAAATGAACATCAATTTAAATAAGGTGCATTACTTACTGATATAAAAATAAAGGCCCCTTGAACTGATGCAAATACATGCATCGGGATTACAAACTGAAAAAGTTCATTCCAGAAGTTCAAAAAAATAAATATATATAGAAAATGATTGCACTGAACAAGTTAGACTTGTCTATGTAAACAAACTGAAAAAGTGCATTCCATAGTAACAAAAAAATAAGTTTAAAGAATTTTGGCTTATGGTTCCATTCGAATGAATACCTTTTCACGAAGGTAAATGGGGTTCAGTTGTTCTTTTATCTCATATTAGGAGAGAGAGAGAGAGAGAGATTTTTTGATTTTAAAAAATCCCTTTATTTACATTTAGCAATTACAAATCAAATCACTGTTTCATCGTCTCTTCAGAGCAACGAAAACCAAAAAAACACACACAAAACCAGAAAAGAACTTTCAGTCCCGAAAACTCTTTTCAAACATGAACCTTTAACTGTCCATCTCCACCCACGGAGCACAAAACCCCTCCCACAGCCCACACCCGGCTGAAGGCCTGCAGGTCCTCCATCAGCCGGTAGTAAGAAAACTCCACCCTCAGTCTGGCCTTCAGCAGACCCCGCAGAGCCTCCACCGGATAAACAGCACCACAGTCCAGGGCCTTGTTCTTCCGGGTCAGCCAGATGGCCAGCTTTGCAGAGCCCAGGAGAAAGTTCATCAGAGTGAGCTCTGCTTTCCTCCTGGCAGTGTACTTTGGGCCATAGATAAAGAGTCCAAAAGAAAACCTCTCCCCAAGAGTCCGAGTCCACCTGCCCAGCAGGTCAAACAGAGGAGCCAGCCTGGGACAGCCAGTGAATAGATGGGCCAGAGTCTCAGTCTGAGAGCAGAACAAACAACCCTCTCCCACCCCAGGATCAATGTGCCCTCTGTGTCTGTTCGTAGCTATCACCCCATGTACGATCCTCCACTGGAGGTCTGCAGTCCTCTTTTCGATGGGCACTTTGTAAAGGGACCGCCAGCTGCCTTTGGGGGAAACGTCTGGGCCAAACAAACCAGTCCACCTTGACTCCCTCATCCCTGACAGAGACCGGACGTTCAGGACCTTCACGCAGAGCTGGTAGATGCCCTCCGCCCTGCATCCTGAAGCTTGTCCAGGTTGGGGGTTTTGAGGGACAGCAGCTGACCAGCCCCCTCCTGCCACTCCCCCACCGCTGGACCAACAGACAAGGAGGGGAAGCTGTGCTCTGCACCCTCAACCCACCGCCCACACACAGACTCGTCTCTGGCGAAGGCCCTCAGGCGAGGGGGCAGGGCAGCAAGGACCTCCTCCACCACCCTGTGGATGCGTCTGGCAGAGGTGACGTTGGCTCTCTCCCTCAGTAAGTCCACAGATGTCGAAGTCAGCCTCATCAGGTGACCCAGTTTGGTGCAGCCTGCCTCCCTGAGACTGGACCGCAGGCTCGCAGACTGGAGTGTCTGAGTCCTGATGAAGCTGTTATGGAACAAAGGTTCCTCAAACACCCACATGCCTGCAGTCTTTTCCCCAGCCCGGGACAGTCTGAGGATCCTCCAGGCCTGCAGTACTGAGCTGTAGAACGGGATGAGGCCAGAGAGATCCACCCCCTCCATCTGCAGAAGAAAAAGCTGTTTGTCGTAGCTCCAGCGTCCGGCTTTCCTCAGCAGCACGCGAGCTGTATCCAGCCAGCTTGGGCCACAGTTGTAAAGCAGTCTTTGTGCAGTCCAAAGTCTGAAGGAGGCGATCTTGGCCTGAATGTCAATCAGTCCCTGCCCTCCTTCGGCTGTTGGCAGGTAGAGCACTGCTGCCTTAATCCAGTGATGGCCAGACCAGAAGAAGTCCACGATCATCCTCTGAACCTCCTCCATCAGTCCTCCAGGCGGTGTCAAGGCGACGAGTCTGTGCCAGAGAGTCGAGGCGACTAAGTTATTGGCAACCAGAACCCTCCCCCTGTACGACAACTGGGACAGCAACCATTTCCAATTAGACAACCGAGCGCACACTTTCTCCTTAACTCCCTCCCAGTTCTTCCTCTGAAAACCCTCTGTACCCAAAAACACCCCCAACACCTTCAAACCCTCCCTCCCCCACTCAAGGCCTCCGGGTAGACTGGGCACCACCTGATCCCTCCACCTTCCCAGCAGGAGAGCTTCACTCTTAGCCCAGTTCACCCGTGCAGACGTGGCCCTCTCATACAGGGACAGGGAGTCCTGCAGACACCGAACGTCCCCCTGGCTGGTGATGAAAACGTTCACATCATCTGCATAAGCAGAGAGTGCAGGGGGACATTCAGCACCACAGGACCCAGGCAGTGAGAGCCCGCTGAGCCGACCCCTCAGCCTGCACAGCAAGGGCTCAACAGCTAAGCTATACAGCTGGCCGGAGATGGGACAGCCCTGTCTGATCCCTCGCTGTACAGGGACCGGCCGACTCAGCCCTGCCCCCAGCTTCACCAAACACTGTGCACCGTGATATAACAAACCCAGCCAAGAAAGAAACCCATCACCAAAACCAAAAGCCCTGAGTGCAGCAAACAGATAAGAGTGGTCCACCCGGTCAAAGGCCTTCTCCTGATCCAGAGACACAACACCACAGTTCACATCATACACACGGCACACATCAATGACGTCTCTGATCAGGAAGACATTGTCCATTATTGTCCTGTCTGGGACACAGTAACTCTGGTCTCTGTGTATGATGGTCCCCAGAAAGTCCTTCAGCCTGTTGGACAGAGCTCTGGACAGTATCTTATAATCCGTGCAGAGAAGAGCTACTGGCCTCCAGTTTTTCAAAAGGGCAAGATCCCCTTTCTTTGGGAGCAGGGAAAGCACCGCTCTCTGACAGGACCCAGGGAGAGATCCTGTCCTCAGACTCTCCAGCAGCACTGCATGAAGATCCGGTCCCACAATGCTCCAAAACTTCTTATAGAAGTCCGCGGACAGCCCGTCGATCCCCGGTGCCCGACCTGAAGCCATCTGACCCACAGCATCAGTTAACTCCTCCAGGGTCAGCTCACAGTCCAGAGCAGCCGTTTCTTCTGGACTGAGCTGAGGTAGACCCTCCAGGAGCTCCACACGGCCCTCCAGGCTACAGTCCTATGCAGACCTGTTTGCAGCAGAGAAGTCCACAGCGTGGCTCCTCATTTCAGCCGGATCAGTGGTTATCCTGCCGTCTGGGAGCTTCAGACAGGACATGAGCTTCCTCTGCGCTGCCGACCTCTCCAGGTTGAAGAAGAAGGAGCTCGGGGCATCCATGTCCTTCAGCTGGAGGAAGCGAGTCCGGACCAAAGCTCCCTTCACTCTCTCCTGCAGGATCGAACCGAGCTCCATCCTCTTCTCCTGCAGCTTTGGGCCAGTGGTGGGATCTGGGCTCCGCTGTAACCCCTCTTTAATGGTGTTAATGTCAGCCTGCAGATTTCTAACTGCTGCTTGTAGGCGAGCAGAGGAGTGAGCAGTGTACTGCTGACAGTACACACGGATCTGAGCCTTGCCAACCTCCCACCACAGTTTTAAGGTACTGAAGTCTGCTCTCCTCTTCTGCCACTGCTCCCAGAGAGCCTGAAAGCCCTGGCAGAAGATGCTGTCATGGAGGAGCTTGTTGTTAAAATGCCAGCAGGACTTAACCCTCTCACCTGGCGACAGAATTAATTCAATGTTGACAAAGTGNTGCTCCCAGAGAGCCTGAAAGCCCTGGCAGAAGATGCTGTCATGGAGGAGCTTGTTGTTAAAATGCCAGCAGGACTTAACCCTCTCACCTGGCGACAGAATTAATTCAATGTTGACAAAGTGGTGGTCTGTGAAGCCCACCGGGCTGATGGTACACTGAACCAGTTTAGGACTGAGGGTTTTGGAGAGGTAAAGCCGGTCCAGTCTGGCTGCACAGACTGTGTTGTTATGGACTCTGACC
>NC_065525.1:1412720-1415779 GCF_006386435.1 Epinephelus moara | reverse complement strand
TGCAGCTACTGAATGGTTTTCCATGGTGCGGAGCCGTGCTTCTAATTCACTAAGCCTCGCCTCCAACGCAGCAAATAAGCTACACTTATTACAATTACCACTGTCGCTAAAGGAGGCAGAGGCATAACTGAACATTTGGCACACCGAGCAAGAGAGAGCAGAGGGAGAAGACATCGCTAACTGTAAAGCTAATGTAGCTACCAAGGCTAGTAACGTGCAAACAACAGCTAAGAGATTAGCGAGAAAGTCGTAGAAAGGAGGAGAGCTATAAATGCCTAAACAGAACCAGTGTGGGTTAAGACTTGAAGTAGACGTTAAAGCAACGTTAAAGCAACTGAAGTGAGAAAGCAGGCTAGTAGAATTCACCAGAGCAGTACAGAGACGCTGTCACAGAAACACCGGAAATGACACAACTCGCTTACCGCAATACGTCAGCACGTCCACCGTCAATCAATCATGATTGTCCTCTTCCTTCCCTTACCTTGTACAATCCATGGTGCTGTTGGTCACTTCAAGATGATAGCTGGAGTCATCATTTGATACCTCACATCTTGGCCTTTAGACAGGGGTGGAGCTTGACAGGGGAACCACAGGGATTGCAAAGGCCTCAAGAACAGCAAGGAGAGTATCTGTGTCACATGACACATTCCTGTTTGGGGCTCTGGCCTGAGTAGCTGTGCACAAATAAAAGGTTCGACAGTAAGCCTCATTTCCATTGACAAAATAAAATTAGGGTGGACCAGATGTTGTCCTATGTAAACATTAATCAGCCCCATCTGGACAAGCACATTTTGAATCAGTACTGCACTAGTTAAATTAACATGGGCACTGTCCATAACAACTTTTTTGCACCACTGGCACACTTGGCCAGTAGAGTTGTTATTTTATATTCTCTTATGCAAACTTTTTTGCACCACTGGCACACTTGGCCAGTAGAGTTGTTATTTTATATTCTCTTATGCAATTCGTATTATGCAATGATGATGATATAGCACATAAATATGAAAAATATTTACTCAGGTACACATTGGTTTAAGAAATGAATGGTGTATAGATGTAGGTTTCTCAAATTTTGAGTAAAGATATGTCACATATTTCCATAAAATTTGAGAAATGTCCTTCCTTTGTCCTAGAATGCATACTGGACAGGATGGGCCAGTGACTGGACAATTAGATAATCAAATTAAAAACCAACTGGTTTTGATAAAAGAGACTCTTTTGATAAGAGACTAAAATCATTGAATGGAGGGATAAGGACAGGCTATATAAGGGGTGTGCTCAGTACCAACTTATGAGTGTAATATCTTACACAAGCAGTCCTACAGACACCTCATTTACAGTAAAAGAATAACTTTTACAGACCCTGATTGAGTCTGGCTTCAGCCAATTACTGAGAAATCTAATAGTTAACTAATAATATGACTCACCTTTGCTTCTCCTGTGCGGCTTCAAGTTAGCCTGCACATAAGCATGTTTAGTGCTGACTGGTTCCGTCTCTGGTCTGTTTCTGAAACAGAACATAACAATATTTCACCACTCGACTTTATCCATGGTATTTCTTTCTTTATAAAATTACCACTTCTAGATGTTACATATGATGAGGTATTGCATGCATGTTCAACAGATTATAACAGTGATGCAAATAGACATTTACAAGAAAAATTATTTAATGAATTTGTATACAAAATGTACAGAAAGGAAAGGAAAGTTTTGAAAAAGTATTGCAATTTAATTCTGTCTTTAATGTTATTATCTTATATATATTATCTTTGCAATATGATTATCTTATATAATGTTATTACTATCCTAAAACATTCTCCAGGTCCTCTGAAACTCTGCAGGACTTATCTCCACCCTGCCCAGCAGTGGTACCTTGGAGAACGGTCCCTAACTGTGGGGAGAATGGAGCAGGCTAACGTTACCCCGGAGGTACACCGCTTTTCCCGGTCCCTCGTCTCCGCCACACTTTGACTTATTTCCACGCTGCCGACAGTGGGACTTATATTCATTGTGCCGACAGTGGCTTGGAAAACCGTCCGTAACCGTGTCACATGGGGAAGAGGGAGGAGGGAAGGCGGCTGGAGTTCCTCCAACATTTGCGGTTAGATTATCATATTTTTTTATTGACAAAAATATAGGCTGCTTCGGCTGATTTTTTTTATGCGCACATGTGCCCCTAAATATTTTTTACAGTTCGCACACACCTATTTTTAGTCGCAAATGCGAGTGAAACGCTCGCACTGTCGAGCACTGTAACACCCGGTGGTTCATGCTATTGCTTCCCGCAAAACAGCTATCTTCCCCCGCGTACACCGGGTGGGCTGACCCGGTGGAGGGGGGTTGTTTCGTGGCAGGGGCCAAAACTTGTATCACGTAAATAAAGAGATAGTGCTGGACCGCAATTTCTGGCCATCAGAGTAACGTTATCCTATGATTAGCAATGTAAACTAAGCTTATTAGATACAATAAAAACACTAAAATCTAACAAGCAATATTCACTTTATCAGCAGCATAATTACTTCAATGGACTCACATGAAAAGGCAGCATAGTCTCCGGCGGCAGGTGCAGCACTGGGAGAGGCACTGCATTGTCTGTCAGCACTGTCCTTTTAGCTAACCCCATCTCGACCTGCATGATGTTGGCAAAGCAATGCCTGGAAAAATGCAGGTTGCACACTCCGGCTCTAGGCGGGATATCGCTGCTGTCCGGGAGGCCAAGGGCGCGCAGCCACTCGCGCCTGATTTCTGGGTCCGCTGGAAACTGGTGCAGGCCAGAGATGGCTTTACAGCCGGGACAGGAACACTGCCGACCCATATTGTACATTGTACAACGAAATTGTGTTCGGTACTTAGCACTAGCAGTACTAGCTAGTAGCTAGCACTATCAATTTCAATTCAATCAATTTTATTTATAAAGCCCAATATCACAAATCACAATTTGCCTCACAGGGCTTTACAGCATACGACATCCCTCTGTCCTTATGACCCTCGCAGCGGATAAGGAAAAACTCCCCAAAAAAACCCCTTTAACGGGGAAAAAAAACGGTAGAAACCTCAGG
>NC_065525.1:1387886-1410732 GCF_006386435.1 Epinephelus moara | reverse complement strand
AGAATGGCCAAGTTAGCAAGATGCAGTAATAGAATACGAGAGAGAGAGAGAGAGAGAAGGAGAGAAGAAGAGAAGGTGCCCGGTGTATTATAGGGGGGTCCTCCGGCAGACTAGGCCTAAGTCAGCCTAACTAGGGGCTGGTACAGGGCAAGCCTGAGCCAGCCCTATAAGCTATATAAACTATAAGCTTTATCAAAGAGGAAAGTCTTAAGTCTAGTCTTAAATGTGGAGACGGTGTCTGCCTCCCGAACCGTAACAGGAAGATGATTCCACAGGAGAGGAGCCTAGCATAGAGTACCAAGCCGCTGCGTTTACACGCGCCGTCATCTTCATTAACTTTTAACACGAATGTTATGTTCTCTAAGATGCAATTCTACGTAATGTATCGAATCATTAGGGGGACGTCTATGTGCGGAATCTTGGCATGCACAAATTACTACCACCCGATGGTGGGTTTAGCTACATTTGTTGTGTAAAAACAAGGGCATGATTGGTATTAACTTAACGTTAGCTGCTCAAGGTCTGTTGTGCTCCCTTTCATCAATGTCTGTGTGTAAACAGTGTTAATGTTGGTCATAGACTATTACTGCCCTCGCTTGATGTGTTGGTTTCTCACTGCACACAAGCAATTTTTTTCCAATTTTTGGTTCGCCTGGTCTCCATGTGTATTAATGCTTGTATAACCTCAACCCTGTACTGCTCAGTCAAGTTCTACACATATTTTTTTCCGGAGATATTCTAAAAATAGTAACGACAGTCGTCTCATGTGGTATACGACATGAGCGACCCCTGAGGGTTAACCGGGTCAGATAAATAATGTATACATAGCCCCGGGTGTCTGCAAAAAATACATTTATATGTATATGTTTTAGTAATGCATCAGAGCACTTAATACACATACACATGTGGATACATAAATAGCTGTAGTGCCTCCTCCACCATGAGTCCTTTAGATTGGTAAAATATGGTTGATGTTAAGTATGTTTTCCAGCTATCAATGTGGATTGACTTCTCCTTTTTTCAGATGCACCCCTCTATTTTGAGTGACGAAGCCAGTCTGGGGCACACAACCCTTTCACCATCCGAGTTTGGGTGTCCTCTCTGCCCCAAATTTAAAACCAAAAATGAGAGCGCGATCCAGAGGCACCTGAAAAACCATACGGAAAATGCAGTTCATTTCTATGATATGTTGATGAGAAGTGTGTGTTTGAGATCATATACTTCTACATGTAACAGTATTGTTTAATGATATTTGTTTGGGACAAAACATCAACAACATTGCATCTTGGGATATGGCAAACAGTGGTTGACATTTTATACCATTTTCTTACATTTTATAGACCAAACAAATAAATTATTTTACTGTTTTTCCATTATTTTTTTTCTACTTTTGAGATTGATATGGATATTTGGAATAAAAACTTGTTCACAAAAAAGAGAACTCCAAGTCTACTTCTTTACGTGGCCAGTACAATAGTGTAATATTGTGTTTACCTGTATTCCTGAAATAATAGAATACATCTGATAATATGACAATCTAATTATTACGTTCATTTAATAGTTTAAATAGTTACACTTAACCATACTGATGTAAGAGTAAGTATGACATTTGTTGTGTCCATGATTTTCAGTTGTTTTGAATGACCTGATAGTAATCTGCCTGTTGCAACTGTAGCCAAATAAATTAAAGTGCTCACCTTATTTAATCTTTGTTAAGAATAAAATCAACTAAAATTCATGTGTTTGCTGATTTTCGGCAATTTTTTTAGGTTTAACTTGTTGGGGTCAATGTTATTCCAAACAAAACATGATTCTATTTAAAATAATTGCTGAAATAATTGTATTATTATTAGTAGTAGTAGTATTTATTTTTAATATATATATATATATATATATATATATATATATATATATATATTTATAGTTGTTGACTGCTTCAGAGTTTGTAAATGCATTGCTAAAATAAATAATATAAAAAAGACAAACTTAAAAACCGACTTCTGGGGGGAAAAAACAAAATACCTGACTTCCGGTATGGACTTCCAGTATGTATACAACTTCCGGTATGGACTTACGGTATGGATTGGATATATGGCAGCGCCCGTGTCCGCCATCTTGCCTGCAGTTGGGTATTCTTGGGAAAAGCTGGAAATTCAAAACGAGCCGTTTCAGTGCAGGTCATGTGATGTGTGTCTGTGGGGGGAGAGAGCTCCCTTTATCCTGGAATTTTTTTTTGACTTAGCAGACCTTATAGAGGCAGGAAAATGCTATATAACACACTAAAGAAGAGGGAAAACCCCAAAAAGCATAATAGACATTTGTATATTGTGTTTCATATTATACGCCCTTAGTTATTTATCTCATAATTATCAGACTTTGATCCTCTGCCTGACCCTCCCTCTGTCCAAGGCTATTCATTTATTTCAAAAGGTCTAGGCTATATATCTGTTATATATCATCTCGCAATTATTAATCAGCCCCTCCAGGAAGTCGCGATCTTGCGATCGCAATAATTAACACAAATTCAACAAAAGTCTACAATATTTGTGGGGGTTTGCAATTTTTCAAAAGTCCCGCGATTTTTCCACATTTTCCGGTTGCACATGCGACGTCATTTGAAACATCATCAGACGCGTCATAAAATTGCGCTAATGGCATTGCAGTATGGAGTAATGCTCTGTATTGACATAAGAATTTGCACTGTTTAAATGCATACAATATGTGTTGAATTTATTAAAATGTTTTGTTTATAGAAGATGTAGCTTACATGTTGTTTTACAGTCACATTGTCTGGTTTGAGAGCTACAATATTAACTCGGGATTTTTTTGCAACTTTATTGGAGTCCATGTTTTGAAACTAATTAAATGAAACTAAAGAAGAGAACTATAAAAAACATTTGCAGCTATTTTTGTAATATTCAGTATGATTATTATAGCAAATGATTACATGACTTATCTTTTTGGAGGTAGTGGTTTTTTTTCTCCTTTTGTCATTAGCCACAATTTTTGTCATTTTCCCACAAAATATCACATAAAAATGCCGCAATTTTTATCTTTTTTTTTTTTTTACAAAATTGGCTGCAAATTCTAGGGTTTTGGGCTGCAAATTCAAGGTTTTTTTGCCGCGAGATCCTGGAGGGACTGATTAATGTAAGCAGGTGATTTTAGTACAGAGTGGTAACCACTGTATGTGAATACATGACTGGGTCAGACCTGCGCAGCACTGGATTTGAAATGAACTGTAATCAATCAATCAATCAATCAGTTTCATTTATAAAGCCCAATATCACAAATCACAATTTGCCTCACAGGGCTTTACAGCATACGACATCCCTCTGTCCTTAGGACCCTCACAGTGGATAAGGAAAAACCCCTTTAACGAACCTTTAATAAACTGGAGCTTCTGTGCTTTGATTAGTTGCTGTGAAACATGACCTTCATCCATTTTAAATGAACATTATTTCCTCTGAGCTCATTTTGGTCAAAGTAAAGCAAAAGTAGTGTAATAAGTAACTTATTACTCTATGCAAAGTAATATTGTAAAGTAACTTATTACCTCAAAATGAACGTAACTAGTAATATGTAATTTTTTTTTTTTTTAATATATTTTATTAATCCCCCTGAGGGGAAATTCTTTTTTTTTTTTCACTCGGTTGTCATTAACACACAGGTCCGAAATATACACTCATGCACAAACAGGACCTATACATGCACAAAGTGGAGAGATGTAAGAGTGAGGGGGCTGCCATGGACGGGCGCCCTGAGCGGTTGGGGGGTTCGGTGCCTTGCTCAAGGAGGTGACCTGGCACCTCTCCAGCTGCCAGTCCACGCTCCATGGGGACTTGAACCGGCAACCCTCCGGTTCCCAAGCCAAGTCCCTTTGGACTGAGCTACTGCCGCCCCATTAATACATATTTAGAATAACTTGCCGAACACTGGGGTTGAATCCCCAAATTGATAGAACCCTGTTGAGTTTATGCCTGTTTATTAAGGTTCAAGCCCTAAAGGGACAGAGCCATATTGAGTTTTTGCCTCTGTTACAATCACAAGGATCTCAGCGCAGACACAGATGGGGAGTGCAGAGTAATGAAGGATTTATTTGTAGGAATGAAGGGCGATGAGGATGGTGAGCACTAGTAGAGGAGCCACGGAGGCAGTAGGGGAATGGGGCAAGAGCATCTCTTGTGTTGGGGAATAGGTGTACGAAAGCATTTTGAGTCTGACCCATAGGGGGCACCACAGCCAGTGGACAGAATGTCATGCTCTGGGGCCAAGTATTAACCAAGATCTGAAGGTGTCATAATGATTGGCACATGTGGGCATGGCCTAGTTAGCATTGTATGCTGTATAATGGCTTTGTTCAAAATATGGTGACCTGGAATAAGCTAGAGATATGAAACCTGGCACCATAACAAGGAATTATGTTCTACTGGTTCATACAAACTTTTATTCCTGTTGGCCCTATGGAGGTAGTATAATTCAGTGTTTCCCACAGGACAGGAATTTATTTGTGGTGGTGTGGTCCGGGGAGGGGGGGAGTGTATTGAAAATATTTTTCAATACTCATCTTAATTACCAACAAGCAGAACCTTACGGCCAGACTCCACCGGCTATCATCACATATTACCTCTGATTATGGCTTATTCATTTAAAAACACATTGTGCTCGTTTAGCACACTATTTCATGTAGTTTTTATCTGCTGGAGGGTCGCGTAGTGGAGCATAGCGCAACAAAAATAGAAGAGCCACGTAAAATAGAGAGTTGTCACGCGACAGATGGTGGTTGTCACGCCACTCCCGTTGCCGGTGGAGCCGCTGTAATTGATTAACGGGGGCGAGCTGCTACGGGACTTGCGCTGTAGTTAACACTACTAACAGCTAACTACTAATGAGTTAATGTCTCTGCACATGTTGAGCTTCCAGCTATGTTAATACAGACACAGGCTAATATAACATGATGAGTTAGAGTTGTTCGGACCACTTTTGGACTTCTTTGCCCACATATTTGTACCGAGAGGTCTTTGGATCCGTTCTTCTGCTACTACGTCTGCTTCTTCTTCTTCTTCTGGTGGACCAGGTGCGTTAAGTGCGTCTTTATGATGCATACCGCCACCTATCTTATCTTATCTTATCTTATCTTAATAATAATAATAATAATTATTATTATTATTATTATTATTATTATTAATTTTTGTTATTTGTATTTGATGGGAAGTAAACAGTCAGACAGGCTACAGTCAGACTGTGGCTAAATTATCAGTAGGGTAGATAATGTCAAGTGTGTGTTTAAAATGATGGTGTACGCTTACTTAGGAGAACTGACATAACTACAATGAATGATCTGTAAGTAGCCTAATATGTTGAGGTGTGTGAAGCCTGTTTGACCTAATCCTTGGCTTATATTCATTCTTCTCTTATATCTCAACGGGACTCATCTCACAAGCCAGAAAAGAACGTAGCAACAAATGAACATTAAGTAAAAACATGTGAATGTGTTGGGATTCTCTGGACTACAGATGATTTGTCAGTTGTGCAGATGTAACCTGGACATGTAAAGGGTCTTTGTTCTTCAAACAAAAGACAGCCATTCGGACTCATCTCCTCTGGATCATTGTCACACCTAAGTGAGAGAGCAGTTGTCAAACTTGATTTGACAGTACTTTCACAGTGACATGTAACTCTATGATGTCACCAGGCAAACTGTAGGAGAAGTTCTGCTGTCCTCACTCTCTATGTTCTCTTTTTCTCCTGAGCTGCTGACCAGCTCAGATGCTCTTGCCCCTGAAGGGGACACCTTCTCTACAGACTCTTGCTGCTCTTTCTCTGGAGCCACTGACGGGCTGTTGCTCCTAAGACTCTCTTGCTCTCTTTCTCCATGGACCATGACTTGCTCATGCTCCCCGTAGAGCAGAACCTGGAGACCAGAGAAGTTAGTGTGCCAAACACAAGGTTGTCAACTAACTTTCTAGCAACAAGAAGAACCAAGTTGAGTTAGCACCCTAACGTCTAACTCTTCAGGGACCTCGAGCGACCGGCTTCCTTGGTTCTGCACCTTAAGAACAAGGACACAGCAAAGACTGCACTTGGAACCACAGCTCTTACCAGCTTTCATTCACCGGCTAACAACAGCAACACGCCACAAAGCAACTCTTCCCCCCATCCATTTAAGGACTGGTAAAGTAACAACTGGGCATAGCATTATTACAGTTGTACAGGCTAAGCAAGACTGTTTATCTTTGTCAGTTGTGATTTAATGCTGTTTATTGAGTTATTGTTGTGATTGTTTGCACTTAGGTTATTGGTAAGTTGGCCTCACCACTAACAATATTAGTTTGCTAATACTTTTCACAGACAGTCTTGCATGCAACTAAATATCCTTTGCACTGACCCAGATCCTTTGCAACACATATCACATTCACAAAGATTGATTTACAAATTGGCGTCCAACAGAGCTACAACGCAAAGAGGCAACTCAAAGTTCCTGCTTCTTTTCCTTTGTCTTTGCCCTTACCACACGTTCAGACAAACCCTCCCCCTTAGTTGTAGCCAGCTTTGATTTGGCCATCTTGCATCTTGTAGTTCTCTGAGCAAGAGTCTGAGAGCAATCCCCCGCCCCCCCCTTACCGTTCGGGGGCAAGAAGAGACAGTCTGAGCTGGTTGGCAGCCCAGGAGGAAAGAGGAAGACAAAGAACATGAGTCTCTTACCATTTCAGATGGCAAGAGGAGAAGCCTTCACATGTCCAGTTTAGATTTTAACAAATGACAAATCATCTGTCATCCCAACACTACATTATACAGTATAAAACTCTAAACTAAAACATGAGTGATCATGAATAAAATGGGGATTAACTGAAATAGGTTGGCCTGTCAAATAACCATTTGGCTTTTTTAGACAGTAAAAGTGGTACGACGTGATTTTTTAAAACCATATTTTTAGTATTATGTTCTTTGGAACTAAATTAAATGGATACATCCATGCTTGGTCAGAAAAACGTTTTACAGCTCAGAGAACATAGATGACAATGTAAAAAGCAGCTCAGTGTAAACGAGCAGTAACAGAGACAGTCCTGTTGCTTGCATTCCACAGATATGATCCCTAATGCACTAAGTGACTGTTAAAAGATTCTGAAACACTATGAACTTTAATTCACCACTTACTGTTACTTACTGTCATGTCAACATCTGTCTTTGTGCAGGTAATCGTCCCTGTATTGTGCTGACAGGTCGTGTCCATCCCGGTGAGTCTAATGCCAGCTGGGTTATGAAGGGCACCCTAGATTTTCTATGCAGTAGTGACTCCATAGCTCAGAGTCTGAGGGAGGCCTTCATCTTCAAGATCATCCCCATGCTCAACCCAGACGGAGTCATCAATGGCATGTGAGTAGGAATCATAAACAGTGCAGGATGTAGGACACATTGGAACCCAGTTATATATTGATATGACATACTGCAGCACAGACAGAAGAGATCCTATAAAAAAGGCATCCCATAAAATCAACCTAAATTCACCCAAAATGCCTATCAGACACTATGGGGTGCCGTTTGTAAAGTGTCTCACACTGAAAATAACGTCAACATTTTGCCACATTTAGCTTCAAACAATGTTTAAAAAAGTGTTGTGAATTTTTTAACATCACCTTTTACCACATTTACAGCAATATTTGTTAACTTCGAAATATATTAAATAGTTAAATCTAAATATTAAATGTGGCACCTAAATGTTAAGTGTTAAATCTAAATATTAAATCTAAATGCTAAATCTAAATCTAAATGTTAAATCTAAATGTTCTGGGTGAAACTAAATATTTAGCTAATATGCAAATTCACACTGCCGGTCACCGGAAGTACCAAAATAAAAGCTTGAGATGGTCAGACTGTGTTTATAGTATCAAGTAACAAATTAAAACCAACTTATCGGGGGAAATAAACATTTGAACATACATTAGTGTGATAATAACTACCTAAAATAACAAAAAACATGTTTGGAGAAATTTTATTTGACGTGTACTTTGAGTTGTTAGTGTCCCTTTGGAGGGAATCGCCTTGTTGTTAACAAATACTTCCGGGTAGAAAACCAGCAACTCAGCAACCAACTCTTTACCTCTAAACGGTCCGTGAAAAAAAAAACATTTTTTCCAGCGGATGTCTTAGTTACAACATGATTGAGCTAGCAAAGCAGTTTTGTGTTGCTATGTGTGGTATTTATTCAGTTTTGGGAAATCACGATGTCTAGAAAGCATCAGTGGCTGCAGCTGACAGGGTCAGCTAACAGCAGAAGCAAAGCTAACATCAGGACGTCATCTGTTAAAAGCCTCCCGTTGTCTGATGCGACATGAAACTACTCCAGTAAGCTCAATCATGTTCAATCAATCAATCAATCAAATAAACTTTATTGTCCTTTACAGGAAATTCGTCTTGGGCTCAGAGTGCGTGAAAACTGCGTTTACAATGACACACAATACACAAACGACAACAATAGGGTTTTTCCAAAGACTTACAAGTACACATGGTGTACAATAGGACAAATACCAGCCACCATGCAGGCGTCGGCCACTACTAAGCCCGGCAGTGTAAAGTGCGTAGAGAAGTTAAAAGAAAGTTAAGGGAGAGTTGGACAGTTAGAATAATTTGACTGACAATTGTTAAATAAAATTATTAAAAGTTAAATAATTTGACTGACAATTGTTAAATAAAATTATTAAAAGTTAAAAACTAAATTTAAGAGGAGACTGAAGCTATACCTCACTACGGAGGGAACAGGGCTGTTTTTTTGTTCAGCTCACTACGGAGGGAACAGGGCTGTTTTTTTGTTCAGGAGCGCTATGGATGTAGGTATAAAAGAGAATTTGTATCTGTTGCCTTCATACCTGCTAGCCCTGTAGCATCTGCCTGAAGGCAGGAGCTGGTATTCGGGCATTAAAATGTTTGTTGGGTCCTTAAGAATCCTGTGCGTCTGTCTGACCACCACTGTTTCAAAAGTGTTCTGAAGGGAAGGATAAACAGTTTTGCCTATCACCTTCATGGTAGTTTTGATCATGTTTGTTATTCTGTTTCTTAGCTGGACAGTGGCGGTGCCGTACCAAGCTGCCAAACCATATCTAATGATGCTGTCCAGCACAGCATTGTAGAATGTTAGCATGGTGTCAGGGTTAACTCCAAACAGTCTTAGTCTTCTAAGAAAGTGAATTCTTTGGGCCAGCTTGGAACACAGAAAATCAACATGGTTGCTCCATTTCAAGTTAAAATCAAAAATGACACCCAAATATTTATACGACTCCACCTGCTCAATTTCACAGTTCCCAATGGTAACAGGCTCATGGTCTCTCACCTCTCTTGGATCAAAAATGATCTCCTTTGTTTTATTGGTGTTGAGAATGAGGTGATGACTGTCACACCAGACTTTAAAATTTGTCACCTCATTGTAATATACTGAGGGCAAGTCCCCATCCCGCAGCAGGCTTAAAATCAATGTGTCGTCGGAGAATTTGATTACATAGTTGTTGGGCTGTGAGCTCCTACACTCATTTGTGTACAGTGTGAACAAAATTGGTGAGCTCACGCACCCTTGAGGAGCTCCTGTGCTACAGAATTTAGTCTCCGAGAGGGTGCCATTAACCTCTACCTGCTGGGATCTGTTAGTCAAGAAGGAGTAAAACCATTTGATGATGAAAGGGTTCACATGCATATCGTTTAACTTTTTGACAAGCAGGTGGGGCTGGAGTGTATTAAAAGCTGAACTAAAACCTGCAAATAAAGCACGAGCATAGGCTTTAGAGTCTTCAAAGTGTGCTTGCTTATTAAATGTGTCACACTTATGATAGCATCCTCTGTGCTCCGCCCCTGTCTATATGCAAATTGTAAGGGGTCCATATGAGGAGCCACTTCAAGTTTAAGCATATGTACAATGACCTTTTCAAAACATTTCATAATGACAGATGTTAAAGCAATAGGTCGGAAGTCATGTTGTAACTAAGACATCCGCTAGAAAAAAATATTTTTTAGAGTTAATGAGTCATTACAGACACCGCTAACGGGGCTAACAGCTAACGGTTAGCCCTGCTAATCTACGATAACCATTCAATCATTGTGTTTATAGACTTTTCAAACATGAGATTAGTCTAAACGGTGACATAGTGACGTGAAAAATGTGAGATATTAATATATATATGTAGCTAAACGCTGCTGGTTTTCTACCCGGAAGTATTTGTAAACAACAAGGTGATTCCCTCCGAAGGGACACTAACAACTTAAAGTACACGTCAAATAAAATTTCTCCAAACATGTTTTTTGCTATTTTAGGTAGTTATTATCACGATAATGTATGTTCAAGTGTTCATTTCCTCCGATAAGTTGGTTTTAATTCGTTACTTGATTCTATAAACACAGTCTGACCATCTCAAGCTTTTATTTTGGTACTTCCGGTGACCGGCAGTGTGAATTTGCATATTAGCTAAATATTTAGTTTCATCCAAAACATTTAGATTTAACATTTAACATTTAGATTTAGCATTTAGATTTAACATTTAGATTTAGATTTAGATTTAGATTTAATATTTAGATTTAGATTTAGATTTAGCATTTATATTTAACATTTAGATTTAGATTTAGCATTTAGATTTAGATTTAGATTTAATATTTAGATTTAACATTTAGATTTGATCATATCATAAGTGATAAAATGGGACTCCACCTTTTCAAGAATTTCTTCCTCTGGAGTCTCATGTTTTATTTCTTCCATATTATGGAGTAACCACAAGCAGTCCACCCTTAACTGACATGTTGATAGAGTGGGTTTAAACCATTCATTTCATTCATTCATTTTCCGTAACTGCTTATCCTGTTAGGGGCCGCGGGGGGCTGGAGCCTATCCAAGCTGACATTGGGGGAGAGGGGGGGGGGGGGGGGGTACACTGGACAGGTCACAGGACTATCGCAGGGCTAACACATAGAGACAGACAACCATTCACGCTCACATTCATACATACGGCCAATTTAGAGTCACCAATTAACGTAACCTGCATGTCTTCAGATTGTGGGGGGAAGCCGGAGTACCTGGAGAAAACATGCAAAGAACATGCAAAGAGAATATGCAAAGTCCACACAGAAGGGCTCCTCCACTCTGGATTTGAACCCCCCACTCTGGGTTTGAACCAGGAACCCTCTTGCTGTGAGGCGACAATGCTAACCACTGTTCCACCATGCCAACCAGCCCACCATGATTCCTTTAATGGTTGCCACTAAAAGAATCCAAAGACGATTTAAGTGATTTCTGTTTGCAGATGACTCCCAGTAAAGCAAACAATGGTCCTTGAGGGTTCTGTACTTTAAAAATGGAATTGGGGGTTATGTAGATCTCATCCCAGTATTGCTTCAATTTGTTACGTGACCAAAAACTATGGATCAAAATTGGAATCCTTCAGCAGTTGCTGAAGGATGATGTCTCAATCTTCACTGTTATGTGTAGTGTTCTGGAATATCTTCTTGTTAATTTCTAGACTTGCACCAATTACAATTTTTTGGGCGATACCAATTTCCGAATTGCAGAGTGTTTGGACGACCGATTCCGATTATGGCCGATTCCGATTTCATTTTTTTCAAACCACTTTCCAGCACACAAGATATTGCAGTATTTTCTATCTTTCCTTTATTAGAACATTTAAACAGGAAAAAAAACAACATAAAATTCACACAGGGCTTTACATCTACAAAATGCAGTGTTATGGACATTCCTATTTTAACAACGAGAAAAAAGGTGTACATTTGAACAGGCTGCCATCCATGGAACATTCATATTTGGTGCACATTTGAACAGGCTGCCGCTCCCGTCAGTATGCGTGCGGATGCGGACACGGACACGGACACGTGCATCTTCGGTATGTGGACACGCGCCTTGTCAGTTTCAAGCGACACAGCGAGAGCTCCGCTCCGCTCCGTTAAGTTTAACACGGACAATGAACAACTTTCTCCTTCTGTGTCTTGATGTGTGTGCATGAATGATTAAGATGAGAGGCCACCCATGTTTACAGATTGTATATGCATATTTGTAAGAACTGAGTGTAAAGGGTCCGGGTATCATCGGGTAATTCATAATTCATTCGTAATTCAAAAACCAAAAACGGTAAATCTGTTATTTGATTCAAAACAGAAAAACAGGAGTACCCAAGAAAACCGTTTTTGGTGTCAGAATCAAATGAAAAACCAATCAAACCCGGCCCGTTTTTGATTTTTGCTGATTCGTTTTACCGTTATTCCTTTTTGGATTGAATATTGAACAGGTCTGCGGACATTCAGCCAATTTGTTTTTGCCTTTGAAATCAAAAACAGAAATTACGTGTTTTTTTCCTTTTTTCATTTTAAACCAAAAACGAAAAACGAAATCACGTGATCTATTCCTTTTTTGTTTCCAAATGAGAAACCAGAAAACCAATTTTGGTTTTTGCAAATTCTTTTTTCATTTCTCATTTGGGACAGACAGTAGCGCAGTGGGCAGACAGGAAGCAGAAGTGAAGTGTAAAAACGTCAAAATAAAATCCAAGAGGGTAGAATCATATATATATATATATATATATATATATATATATATATATGATATTTATGGATAGAATGGCCATTCTATTGAAAATGTAACACCCAACATTATGCAAGCACAGAATCTAATAAAATAAATAAATAGGCCTACGTATGCTATGCATATGAAATATATTTTATCCAAAAAATGTGTGATATATTATTTAGTGTGAATTAATAGCCTAATTAATTACATATGTGGAAATAGCCTGTGTCGTCCTTTGTTAACCATTTCACATACAAATATTACTCATTTCAATGCTGCAGCCACAGTGAAGGGGGTGAAATAATTGATCCAGGAGTAGCTGCAGTGTGCAACAACAACCAGCAGGTGGCACATGTGAGAGGAATTAGCAGTACTGTTATATTTTCTGCCGGACCTGTACAGTATACTAAATCGTTACACATTCTTAATTTCATAAAGGACATTTATACTGTGATATTTAAACCAACCATCCGTATTATGAAACATGAAATTAAACTTTTAGCTTCTCAAGTATTTATTTAGACATCTCTGATAGAGCTCAGGATTTATCAGGAGGACGCTGCTTTACTCCAAACAATTTCACTCTATGAACCTGAACTGTGTGTGACCTTTTGGATGTGTAGAAGAACACAGAACATTAATTAACATTAGATCCTGATACATTAGATCCAGCTGTGTCTCGTGCGTAAATGCGCACAGTGGGGAGACACACGTATTGTTTCTACTGCGGTTGCATCTCTGCAGGTATTTAATAAACTCAAACATTTTTTGGGGAGGGGGTGTTTAATAGTCAGCACTCCCGCACCTCCAATTGAAATCATGTTCTCGCAGCTATGGGTTCACCCACTAATTTATGTGCCAACCACATTCACAACCAAATGTATTTCCCTGCACAACTAAGAATGAAAAATTAACCATCACAGCACTATCGATACTTTTCTTGATACAACAGAGTGTAAGGACGCAGTTTTCTGTAAAATGTGCAAATTTGGGTTTTCGTGAGCTGATCGGTACTGAACTAACAATGACTGTAGAATATAATAAGCCTCCTGCCCCATGTGTGTATATGTGTGTAGCTTATAATAAGCCTCCTGCCCCATGTGTGTATATGTGTGTAGCTTTGTATTTTGTATGGTGTGTTCTGTATTTTTTGCTTTGTAGCCTATTGTTTGTTGTTGTGCTGTTGTATGTTTTGATTGTGGGGGACTGCAGATGTAAATTAGCTTTGAGCTAATTCTGGTGCAGTGCATATTTTATGTTAAAAATTGTACACTGTCCCAATTCTTATGACTAGTATATTTTATAGAAAACAATAGCCTAACCCAAAGATTACAATAAATTAAATGGTATTACAAATTAAGCTCTTTTCTAAAAGTTTACTACCTACTAGAATCCCACGTCCTCTGTTAAATAGGCCTACAATGTATCTTAACTATATTTACAATGAAGCTTGATTCTGCACTCCCACATCCCATTAGCCCATACGTGAATGTTTACCACTCCTATGGCAACAAGTGACAGCTGACGTTAGCGTTAGCTTAGCTCAATCGTCCGACAAACAATAACCCATAAAATTACAATTCAACATATTTTAACAAAATCAACAACAGTTACCAACAGTTACAGTCCTTACGACCTTAGCTAATGTGTTCACAGGTTAGATTGTCAAAATGAAAGTAATAACAGCTTAAATCCCTGAGGAACTCCGCTAGCATTAGTGACGGTTGCATCCACTCGTATGCAGTTACCTTATGTTACAGTTCCCTCAAACAATATCACGAAGCACAATACAAACTATATAAACAAGTTATCTATTAAGGGTACACTACTGATAAAATCTGAAGGTGCTTGGGTGACATTTACCCACCTGAAAGAATAAATGAAAACATTTTGCTGGTCTTCAGTAGCTTTACTCTAGGTGTAACTACCAACTCTCGTGCCTTTACTCAAATCAGTTATGCTTTAAATTGAATGGGGGGGCATCTGTATGGTATCTGTAAAGATACAAAATCGATATCATATGCATAAAATAATGTCACAATTTAGCGGGCGGATACACATAAATACCCTATATGTCACACATACATTTGCAGTTCTACATCATGACACTGGTGAGGGAGATCATTAGGCTAAATAATAGGGGACCTGACACTGATCCTTGTGGAAATATAATAGTATAAATGTCCTTTATGAAATTAAGACTGTGTAACGAGTTAGTATACTGTACAGGTCCGGCAGAAAACATAACAGTAGCCTACTGCTAATTCTCAAACAGTGTCAGTTGGACGCTGCATCTCAACTGCTCACATGTGCCACCTGCTGGTTGTTGTTGCGCACTGCAGCTACTCCTGGATCAATTATTTCACCCCCTTCACTGTGGCTGTGGCATTGAAATGAGTAACATCTGTATGTGAAATGGTTAACAAAGGACGACACAGGCTATGTCCACATATGTAATTAATTAGGCTATTAATTCACACTATGCAACTAAATAATATATCACACATTTTTTGGATAAAATATATTTCATATGCATAGCATATGTAGGCCTATTTATTTATTTTATTAGATTCTGTGCTTGCATAATGCTGGGTGTTACATTTCTAATAGAATGGCCATTTTACCCATAAATATCATATATATATATATATATATATATATACAGTGTATATATATATATATATATATATATATATATATATATATATATATATGTCTCTTGGATTTTATTTTGAGGTTTTTACACTTCACTTCCGCTTCCTGTCTGCCCACTGCGCTACTGTCTGTCCCAAATGAGAAATGAATAAAGGAATTTGCAAAAACCAAAACTGGTTTTCTGGTTTTTCGTTTGGAAACAAAAAATAGATCACGTGATTTCGTTTTTTCGTTTAAAATGAAATGAAAAAAGGAAAAAAAACATGTGACTTCCGTTTTTGGTTTCAAACACAAAAACAAATTGGCTGAATGTCTACAGACCTGTTCAATATTTAATCCAAAAAGGAATAACGATAAAACGAATCGGCAAAACCCAAATTGGGCCGGGTTTGATTGGTTTTTCGTCAATTGATTCTGACACCAAAAACGGTTTTCTTGGGTACTCTTGTTTTTTTTGTTTTGAATCAAATAACAGATTTGCCGTTTTTGGTTTCTAAATTACAAATGAATTACGAATTATCCGATGATCCCCGGACCCACACGCTACTCTTGTGAACCTCCTGCATTGAAAATTAAAGTATCCTCTCGACCCTATTCTGGCCGGAATCATTTACTCCATAGTTGTTCTACCCAAACCAGTGTGTCCCTGAGGTCCCCTTCCTCACATCGCTCAAGCCGTGAGCTGCACGTGTGCGTGTGTGTGCGCTGCTGATATTACACAATGTCAATCATGCGGCGTGGTGGGAATTTGACCGGCGTTTTACATCGGCATATTTTAGACTGACCGGTCGGTCGCAGGTCATGGCAGATCACGTGAAAACCAGCCCGATTCTGAGCACTGCCGATAAATAGGTGCAAGTCTATTAATAATTATTTTATAATACTTCTGCATACTTTCAACTACATAAACCATTCAGATATCAACATGTTCAGCTCTGTAAGGACATTTCTGATTTCTTGATTTTTTGTTATCTCGGTTTATGTTTTAAGCTGTTTTCTTCTGACTTTAATAATGGGTGTGTATTGCACTGCTTCGAATGGGTGACATGACTGATAAAATCAGCCACTGTAATGCCCTTCTGCCTTTCTGCTTTTATGAAACATTCTTACTGAAACTCCGGTAGCGCCCACAATTTTCACTCTTCATAAACAATTTATAAATCAAAATGTAGGTATTTTTGTCCTTTAGCAGATGATGTACCCATTTAAGCAACAGGGCCTAGAGTTTTTGAATTTTCTGAATAAAAGCAACAAAAGATCTCTTCCCTGTCTCATTGGCTGTAATGGTTTTGTTTTTATTTCATCAAGTTCTGAGCAAAAATCCAGATGTAAAACTATAGTTCTCAGCTTTTAGTTAATCCCCACAACTTACATGTCTGCATGTCTACAATTTTGGATTTCTTTTTCAAATAGCACATCTCTGTGTTATCAGCAGTTCCACTGAACACTGATTCAGCAATTTCATGCCCAGACACACAGAAGTTTCTAATGTGCTAATGAGACCTCCATCACTGTTTGTCTGTGTCTGATTGGTATATCTGTCTCTCTGTCTGTGTCTGATTGGTATATCTGTCTGTCTGTCTGTCTGTGTCTGACTGGTATGTCTGTGTCTGATTGGTATATCTGTCTGTCTGTCTGTCTGTGTCTGATTGGTATATCTGTCTGTCTGTCTGTGTCTGATTGGTATATCTGTCTGTCTGTCTGTCTGTCTGTCTCTCTGTCTGTCTCTCTACCTATCTTTCTGTCTGTGTCTGTCTTCTACTATCATTCTGCTTTTCCCTCTACATTTTAGATTTTTTTTTTTAAATGTTGTGCTTTTTTCATTATTTCATATACTAGCAGTGATATCAAAGTTACAGTACACACCTTTTTTTTATCAAAGATGACAAAATGTTATTGTGTGGACAGCTCTTGCCTCACAGAGCTTTACAGCATACGACATCCCTCTGTCCTTTGGACTCTCGCAGCTGATAANATATATATATGTATGTATATATATATATACGTATGTATGTATATTTATAAATGAGGCGGATAATCTGTGGGGAAAAAATAAAATTCATGCTCCTCTGCCTCCCCATAGGGCTCCTAATGGCATTTGCAAGAATAACACACAAAAAAAAGATCAGACTGAGAAATCACTGCTTGTTAACTGCAGTCAAACTGTCAGACTAGGCAATGCTGATCAAATATGAATCATGATTCTGTTACTGCTTTGTCTATTTCCCATCTCACATTTTTTTGGAAACATATTTAAGTGCACCGTCTACCTGTAAAATAACAATATTTGCGCTGGCCAGTGGGCAGTGTGTCAGTGCGGCCTGACTGTTTTCAACATTACAGCAGGTTCAGAAACTTTCTTATTTTACAGCTAAACAGTAAACTTAAATATGTTTCAGCAAACATTTGAGAAAAGAAATAGGTAATGCAGTTATATAATCTTTTTTCATATTTAATCAGTGCTGTGTTTGGCAGTGTGACTGCAGTTCATGAGCAGTGATTGACACAACAGCTGCTCTCTCTGAAAATGACCTCTGATTGGCCAAAGTCTCTCATCATGGACTAGCTCTTCTAAACCCTGAAAACAGCCAGGCTGACATGCAGATGTCTGTTCTTTCAGACCACTTGAAATACAATATGTTGCAAGTTTTTTTATGGAATTTCTGTCCAGTATTGCAAAAAATAAACTGCCTCCCCCAGCTTTAAAGGCATTTCTCCTTTCGGCCTTTTTAGACAACTTTGACAGTACTACAGTTTAGCTTACAGCTTTGTCTTTCAGCTCTTAGCTTATTTTGGTAATGCACCAATCATGTAACAGGAGTTTAGAGTGGTGGCTCTGGTGTTGGATTTTCAAATCAAATCAAATCAAATCAAATCAAATCAAATCAAATCAAATCGAACCTTATTTGTATAGCACTTTTCATACATTAAAAATGCAGCACAAAGTGCTTCACATAATAAAAAACATACAACAAAAATACTACATACATATTGAAAACCAGCCCCTCCCACCCCCACATATAAACACACACACACACACACACACACACACACACACACACACACAGTCAATATAGTCAATATAGTAACATGGCTGGGCACTGACAAACCAGGTGAGGAAAGAACCACCTATGGGGAGCTCATCCACACTGAGATGTGTCACAGCCTACGCCACAGAAACCACCCCAACCCAGACAGACAGGGGTAGACTCCACACATGGTGCAGAGCCTCCCAGTCCTCCGGACCTGAGGGATCTCCAGGACGACGTCCCCGCGGGCAGACCGGACATACCTCTCAGTGTGGAGGCCTCCCATGAGGAAACACTGGAGCTAAAAACTAAAAACTAAAAGACAAAAAGGCAATAGGATAAGATAAAACAAGTATGAGATAAAATGATGATAAAATGGTCCGTGCATGAAGTATAATTCATCTGCACTGTTCACGTTGTGTAATGAAAAATCCCACTTTTGGGGGTATTTCCTATTTCATTGTCGTAAGACGTGTAATGCAATTCAGCGCGTCAAAGCATCCGCTTGTTCCTTTACTTGTACAATGAAAATTGAAAAAGGAAGCCGAGAGCCGGAAACAGCCTTCAAAGTAAAAGTTGCGCGTTGTTGTGAAGCGTGATGGCTGCAGCGGTCAATTTAAGGAGAGCGAAACGAAATAAATACAACTGCTTTTATCATATCAACCCTCGCGGATCTTGAGGTCCTCCGGCACCGGCCTTTTAATTGTTCCAAAAGTCAGTACAAAAACCCACGGGGAGGCTGCATTCAGCCATTATGGCCCACACTTATGGAATAGCCTGCCGGAGAACATCAGAGCTGCAGAGACTGTTGATGTTTTTAAAAGGAGGCTCAAGACTCACCTTTTTAATTTGGCTTTTAACTGATTTTTTTTACTCTTTTTATATAAGCCATTCTTAGTAGGTACAGTTTGGGACTCAGAAAGCAGACATGTTGAAACTCCTTCATTCCTTCTGAGGTGAGCGACACTCCAGTTGAAACTCCTTCATTCCTTCTGAGGTGAGCGACACTCCATCCACATCTGCCTCTCCTAGTGTCTTACAAGCTCTCTACTCTGGTCCTCTGGAAACTCTGTAATAAAAGAAAATGTTTTGTTAGGTTTAAAACAGATGTTTTACATAAAGACTGCATAAAGACAATATATGACCGAGGTTCATCTTTCCTCTTTACTTTAATGGTGTTTATTGTACATCCGCAGATGAACAGTGTATTAATTGTAGCTTTAGTTTTACCAAAGTCCCCCATTTTTAGTGGACCAAAGATCATTCGACCAATTAAAACAAACTTTAGTCATGATATCTAGTATTTGGTGTTAAATTGTTTTCAGTCATCGACTGTCTGAACTCTGTGATCCCAGAGTATATCTCCCCTGCCCTGGTGATTTACAATAAGAAACAGTGTGTGTAGTATATACAGAATATGCAGAATATTATTGTTTTACCATGGGTGACAGAGCTGTACAATTGTGCAGGGTTAATGTGAAAAGTATGACAGATCAGAATATACACATTTGTGAACACAGACCACACTAGAGTTTAATAAATCAAAATTGCAAATCAAAACACTCCTATGTCCTTACTTATATGACCAGTAAGGTCTACCATAAATGTAGACATTTCACACGGACTTATGAGCAAATGTTCAAATGAGGTGCAAAACAGCTGATAATAACAAACGAGTAAGTTAAGGTTAGCATACAACGGCTGTTTATTAGCTACAACAGCTAGCTAGTTTACCTGCAAACAAATTAGCATTGTTAGCGTTGGTTATCTTCTGTAGCTAGCAGTTAGCTACACTGTTGGCAGGTCAACAATTTAAACAGTGTTGGGTTGAAGACGTTGAGTGGATAAGATCAAACAACAAAGTTTGACTTACTTCATGACTGCAGCAGCAGTGCGTCTCAAACACGGTCTGTTTACTTTGAAAATCCCCGGTGATCATCTCTCTCAGTTGTGAGAAAGTGGTGGAAATATCATTGTATAACAGTTATGAATGATGTTAATTATTTAGGCTATTTGTTGTTAGTTGTATTTATTTCGTTTCGCTTTCCTTAAATTGACCGCTGCAGCCATCACGCTTCACAACAACGCGCAACTTTTACTTTGAAGGCTGTTTCCGGCTCTCGACTTCCTTTTTCAATTTTCTTTGTACAAGTTGGATAAAGGAACAAGCGGACGCTTTGACGCGCTGAATTGCATTACACGTCTTACGACAATGAAATAGGAAATACCCCCAAAAGTGGGATTTTTCATTACACAACGTGAACAGTGCAGATGAATTATACTTCATGCACAGACCTAAAATGCATAAAAATTTAAGGATTTAGAAAAAATTAGAGATTTAAAGATTAAAATAATATAATAAATAAATAAATGAAGATTTAGAAATTTAATAATAATAAAATGCATAAAGATTTAAAAATAAATAATTTAAAAACATTAGAGATTAAAATAACATAATAGAAATATAAAAAGAGTAAAAAAAAAATCAGTTAAAAGCCAAATTAAAAAGGTGAGTCTTGAGCCTCCTTTTAAAAACATCAACAGTCTCTGCAGCTCTGATGTTCTCCGGCAGGCTATTCCATAAGTGTGGGCCATAATGGCTGAATGCAGCCTCCCCGTGGGTTTTTGTACTGACTTTTGGAACAATTAAAAGGCCGGTGCCGGAGGACCTCAAGATCCGCGAGGGTTGATATGATAAAAGCAGGTCGGATAAATAAGATGGCCCAAGACTGTTAAGACATTTAAAAACTAATAAAAGAACCTTAAAAAAGATCCTGAAACACATGGAGAGCCAATGCAGTGATCTTAAAACCAGTGTAATGTGCGCATGCCCTCTGGTCTTCGTCAGCACTCGTGCGGCTGAGTTTTGGAGTAGCTGCACATTAGAGATGGTCTTTTTGGGAAGACCAGAGAGCAGGGCATTACAATAATCTAAACGACAAGAGATAAAAGCATGCATCAGCACCTCCGTGTTAGCCTCAGAGAGAAACGGGCGGACTCTGGCTATATTCTTAAGATAATAAAAACCTATCTTTGTTACATTTTTTATGTGTGGAATAAAACTAAGCTCAGAGTCAAAAATTATGCCCAGGTTCTTTACACATTGTGAAGGTTTAAAATCTTGTAGTTTTGGTCAAAGTTTCTCTCTCTTGCCTTCAGGACCAATAATTAAAACCTCTGTTTTGTCCTGGTTGAGCTGTAGGAAATTCACTGCCATCCATGACTTGATATCTAAAATGCAGTTAAAAAGGGTATCAATTGGCCCTGTGTCATCAGGAGACATGGCGATGTACAGCTGTGTGTCATATGCGTAACTGTGGAAGCTGATGCTGTGCCTCCTGATGATGTCCCCAAGGGGAAGCATGTATAGATTAAAAAGAATTGGACCTAAAATTGACCCTTGGGGCACCCCACACCTAATTTCATGTGTTCTGGAGAAACATGTGTCCATACTTACAAAGAAACATCGATCTGTGAGATAAGAGCTGAACCAGTTAAAAACAGTACCAGAGAGGCCCACCAGGTTTCTGAGTCTGTTTAATAAAATGTGGTGATCTCCTGTATCAAAGGCGGCACTTAGATCCAGTAGTACAAAGACTGTGGAAAAAAAAAAAAATCTTTAAAAGGGCTGTCTCGGTACTGTGGTTCATCCTAAAACCAGATTGATATTTCTCTAAAATACTGTTTCTTTTTAAAAAAAATCATTTACTTCGTTAAAAACCAGTTTTTCTAAAATCTTACCTAGAAACGGTAAGTTGGATACAGGTCGGTAATTATTAAAAATGTTGGGATCTAAATTACTCTTCTTCAGAAGGGGCTTCACCACCGCTGTTTTGAAGGCAGCGGGGAAGACATCCGTCTGAAGAGAGTAATTTACTATGCTTAAAATCTGTTCCTCAAAGAATCCATAAAATGTTTTTAAAAGTGATGTGGGAATCGGATCAAAAAGGCAGGTTGTTGGGTTTACCTGGGAGAAAACTCGACCAAGTGTCCTTGCATCAACCACGGCAAAACTCTGCAGTGTTTCCTCGGATAAAAGCAATGATCCAGGTGTGTTAAAAATTACCTTCTGTTGAGATAAAAGACTGGATCTGATATCATCGATTTTACTTCTGAAGTGGTCTGCAAAGTCCTCGCAGAGGGTGTCTGTTGACATCTTGGATGGTTTACTCGCAGAGGGTGTCTGTTGACATCTTGGATGGTTTATTAACATTGGTGTTGGTTAAAAGATCGAAAGTGGAGAAAAGGAATTTGGGGTTGTTTTTATGATCTGAAATGAGTTTTGAAAAGTGGGATATTCTTGCCTGTTTGACTGTTTTATTGTAGGATTTTGCCATAGGTTATGACCAGGTCCAGGGTGTGTCCTCTGTTGTGAGTTGGCTGTGTGACGTGTTGTTTAAAATCCATGCAGGTTAAAAGGTTTAAAGGGCCAGTGTGTAAAATGGGTTGAAAACCATTGAAAACAGTGACATCAGTGGTCAAATTCTAGATTGCAGGGCTCACTCGCTCACCCCTCCCGTCGGGTAAATGACGGTGGCCTCGTAGGGACAAAAAGCCTTGCGCAGACACGAGTTTTTCAGGAGTAGGTCTATCTAGCGATGAGGTGAAT
>NC_065525.1:1380375-1387831 GCF_006386435.1 Epinephelus moara | reverse complement strand
GCGGGCGAGAAGAGAGGCTGAATCCTCCGCTCCCATTTTGCTGCACAGAATGGGATTCGGTGCTACCATCGTTGGGGAGATATATCATCAGGAGGAAAAGCGCCGCAGAGAGTGCATCACAAGGAGTGAAGTTGCGTCTTCTCTTCCTCGCAGATGACGGTTCGGGTTCATTCTCTCCTGTTGCGTGGTAAGTGTGGTCCATTCGCAAACTTTATAACTAAAAACAACTTTTCACTACTCTGTATCGACGAACTACTAACACTCTCTGCTGTTTCCTCCTCCTTCTTCCTTCCTTCCACTGCCTTCGTTGGTTTATAAACGCGTTCTCTGGCTGGCTGGATTGTCCGCTCCGTCTGCCATACATACATGGCGCCGCAAGATGGCGACCTCTCTAAAGCAAGGCCCTTGCTATATATATATATATATAAAAGCATAATTATAAGGCTACGAAAACCAAACTAATTTTATTTCATAGCGATTATACACTTATATAAACATATTAATGGGTAGAATATTCAGATTCAGATTCAGATTTGACTATAAACCATGCCAAATATTACACACTGGCCCTTTAAAAATTCTCTGGACATTGGATCAGAGGTATTATCAACATGTAAATTAAAATCACCAGTTATTAAAATTCTGTTATAGGTGGTGTGTATGATTGTTAATAGTTCTGAGAATTCACTGATAAAAGAGGTGGAATGTTGGGGTGGTCTGTAAACTAGGAGGACTGCTAAAAACAAAGGCATGATACTCAAATTATGTGTAGCTGTTAAAAGAAACTTCAGTAGAGTTTAGTGTATTTCTGGTGACTGAAGCAGTTCCGCCTCCTCTTTTACCTCCCCTAGTAGAAAATAAAAAATTAAAATTTGGTGGCCAGTTGAGGTTCTGACTGGAATGCATATGGATGTGGAAATGGGTTGGGGATGAAGCAAGGAGGAAAGCAGGGGGGCGTGTGCTTCTGATGTACGTAACTGTCAGTCACATGGGGCACACTGTACAGCGTGCTGAATGTTAGGCGCTAACATGTGGCTGCCCGGCCTGCTCGGCTGGAGACCGTCAGCCCTGTAAAAAGGGGACTGGTTCCAAAATAATTTAAAATTGTCGATAAAAGTAAATCCATAAGTGCTACAGGCAGCCTGGGTCGAGGAATTCAGGGCGAGGAGCCTGCTGAAGTGTTCTGCACCACGGGACAGTGTTGGCAGGGGACCGCTGATAAAAACAGGTTAAAAAGAGCAACAAAATCCATTTTTGTCAGCTCTGATTGCTGGCGAGCCATGTCGTTCAAGCCCAAATGAAAAATCAGCCTGTTTATGGAGGAAGGGAGTAAATGAAGCAGTTCCGGAAGTTTGTCAAGGATGACTGGGACTGTGGCTCCAGGAAAGCAGTGAGTTGTGGCATTGAAAAAACTAATATTCCTGATGATGCTGTCCCCAAACAACACAGTGGAAGGGGGGAAAAGAGGACGAAGAGGAACAGTATGGGGATTGGGGGACTCACATGAGGCAGGTGGACGGTCCATGCTATGTGACCGGGGGGGCAGGAGCTGCGGCAACTCAGCAGTCCCGGCCCCGGCAGGAGGAACGCCATCCCAGCTGTGGGAGAGGAGTCCCCCGGAGCGTCTTCGTACAGCCTCCTTTAGGAGCTTCCGACGCGCCGCGGAAGCCGGTGTCCGGGAAGGGAGTTGATGGTCGGGTCCTGCAGCAGAGGCACTCCGGTCCTCAAAAGGTGCCAACGAGGAAGACGCGGATCCATCCGTGCAGGGCGCCGCAGGAGTACCACCGGTCAGCGGAGAGGGAGCCACAGCGCCGTTAGATACCGAGGCCGACCCCTCCAAGCGGGGAGCAGCTGGAGCAGCACCGGTCGGTGGGGAAGGAGCCGCAGCGGCAGCGTCTGCAGGGCCAGCGTCTGGATCTCCGTCCAATGCCAAGGCGCTGTAGCAGTTTGACAGGCTGAGGCAGCACAGCCAGGGGCTCTCTTACCCCTGCCGACCACCTCTACTCAGGACCACCGGTGACTCGTGTTGAGCTGGAGGACGGTGGAGGCCAAGCGCTGGGATCCCAGTGCACCGTGTCCTGAAGGGCCGCCGTGAGTGAGGCGATCTGGAGCGACTGTTCATGAGCCTTTTCAAAATAAAAGTTCCCAGATAACATTTTTCCAGGGGGGCCTGGACCCGACTGTATGTTAAAAATACAAGCAACCAGATTGTAACCAGAGTTTATGGAGAGCCTGAACAAGGCTAGATTTTTAAAATAAAAGCCCCCAGATGGTTCTATGATCAAATTAAGAGAAAAAATAAAGCTTTTCCAAAGTCTTAATAATTGGACTTAATTGAAAAAAAAAAAACTCTTCTAATTTTAGTCTGCTCCACATAGAAATGCTACAGATCTCTTCTTATCTACAGACTTCATTTAAGTTTTTAACAGGTCATAAAGTAATTATACTTCTCCTGTACATTTCTTTACTACTACTTCTGCATCCTTTCAGCTAAAAAATGGTGCTGGATGGGTCCATGGACTTTCACCTGGGAGCCTGATGTTCGCTTCCTATATGAATGTAGAGCCAAACTATGATGGGTTTTTTTCTAAACCTAACCTTGTGCTTTTGTTGACATCCTAGCATTGGTTGGGGCATCCCGGAATGTCAACAACAGAGGCATATATAGATATATAGACATAAAAGGCCACTGAAGGCACGCCATTATGAATGAATGAATGAATGAATGAATGAATGAATGAATAGTTTATTTCGGTTACAATATACAATACTTAAATTGTGTGCAATCAACTGACAAAACATTTCTAATTTCTAGAAAAATTTCTAATGTTTTCAAGTATACAATATCTAAGAATTTTAAGATGCGAGACTATAAATAATTTGTTAGTGGTTTCACGATAGGAAGCTTTATTTATTATTCTGATAACTCTTTTCTGGAGTTTAATTATAGGGTCTATATATGTTCTGTATGCATTTCCCCAAGCCTCAGCACAATATGACATATATGGCATTATAAGTGAAAAATATAATATACGCAGACATTTCTTGTTCAACAAATCCCTAGTTTTATAAATAACACCAATAGATTTAGATAATTTCTGTTTAATATATTTTATATGTGGCTTCCAACTGAATTTATGATCTAAAATTACTCCCAAGAATTTAGTTTCATAAACTCTTTCAATTTCAACTCCATTTAGGATTCATTTCATTTCACAATTAGGCCCAACACCACCAAAGACCATAAATTTTGTTTTATTTTCATTTAATGATAACTTATTGATATCAAACCATGCTTTTAACATTCTTTAATGTCTGGTCCCGAACTAACTAATTCTAACTAAATTACTAGTCTGTGTATTTGTTCCTACTTTTAACTTGTTGTTCATTTCTAACACAACAAAAACAGGCAAATGATCACTTCCATCAGTCAGTAATAATCCACTAACTATTTTCCCGTTAGTTACATTTATGAAAATATTATCAATCAGTGATGACTTGGGATTAGAATGTGTAGAATGTTACAAATTCAGAGATGATCCTTTGTATTTATGATGGAAGTCCTGTTGAAATAACAGACTTTGTCATTCTTTTTAACAGTTTCGATAGTAATCTACAATTTACATCAAAAGACAGTACTGAAAAAAGTGAATTTCTTAGACATGTGGATTATAAAAACAGTGGCCCAATCACTACAACAAAAACAAAGACACTGACAAAAACACCTTGTTGCTGGCTACAAGACTTCATCCTCCCCCCTGAAAAAGGGTCTCCCTATTAGTCAATTTTCTTGGCTGGGAAGGATTTGTCACTCCATGGAGGACCTTATGGAGAAGGCCATGGATATGAAAAATAGATTTGCACAGTGGGGATACCCATCACAGTGGATTGACCAAGCATTTGAACTGGCTCAAAAACAGAGGCACTTGGATTTACTTAAAAAGAGTAGAAGTCCAGTAGTAAAGTCCACTCTACTGCAGTCAGATCTTAAAAACAAAACAACAACAAAAAAAAAAAACACTGCCAAAGTCAGACCTGGAACATTCTCCTACTTTCTCCTATCCACCTCTCTTTGTAAACAAAATGGGGAAAAATTAAGAGATAACTTGATCCATGCCAATTTTGACCACAAGACGAAATCCAGTCAAGAAACACAAACACGCTTACATCCCCTTCCTAAGGGCATCTACCGCTGAGGCAACTGTGAACAGTTTAATAACACCATGGAAACTAGTAATTTCTCCCATCCCCACACAGGCAAAACATTTGCCATCAACTGTGTTATGACTTATGCATCCATAGAGAAAGGTGTTTTGTGTTCAGCTCACGGTGCTTTTGTAGCTTCTAACTGAATCTCTGTGGTCTGGAGTTTAGTTTCTATCCTGTGTCCCTGTTTGTTTTGATATCTGCTATATATATACGTTGGGTGGGACCTCGGAGTCTCGCCGTTTCGGCCTCCAGCTCAGCAGACAGTGTGAATTATTCGTTAGGGTAGAAATGTCGATAAAACTTTTTTTTAAATTTTCTTTTATGTATGTGTGCTCTGACCAAGACGTCCTGTAGTCTGAGTAGTCTATGTGAGGGACATGACAAAAGTTCAAACAGTAATCCCATCTTAATTGTTTTTTGAGAGCAGGGACAGGGAGGGAATGTAGGACTGTTAATTGGTAATTTTTTCCACATGAACAATAAAGTTAAACAATTAGTTATGTAAATGAATGTCCTGAAATTTTTTGCGCCACATTTTCAACCAGTGTATTAACTAAAATGTAACTGTGATATGTTGGCTCTGGAAACAAAATGTCGTCTCCAAAACATCCACATTGACATGAAATACATTGTAATGATAAATAAATTATAAAATTTTAACAGAGAAATAATATTGATGAAAAGGAATGGAAATACTTTTAAGGTCATTTTTTAAGTTACTTACAACCTCTTGGCCTGTTGAAGACTTAATGAATGCCATCATTTTCAAGTTCATTTAAAAAAATATAAAGGGTTCTTATGAAGGTGGTGTGAGCTTATATTTTGAAAGTTGTAGACATAAGCCATGTGACCTAATGAAACTTTGATATGTGTGATGATCAAACAACAGACCCATATTCATTTGAAATCATGTGACCTAGTGAAAGCTTGATTGACGTGTACTGGCTGCTGTGAGGATATAAGACACAGCAGGCAGACACAAGTTAATTTCAGTGGAAAAACTGAGCAGGCCAACATGTATTTGAACGTGTACTGCTGCAGCATAGTTGTAGTAACAGATCTGATTCAAATTCTAAATGAGGCATAAGAGTTTGACCTGGAAATCTTGAATTTACATGTTTTTGCTATCAGGCATTTATTTAGGAAGTTGTAGGAATGAGCTGATCAGTTTGGTGAACGTGTGTACTGTCAGGCGTGTGTGATGATGAGAAATACCCACAAACATTCAGTGTCGTTCCTTATAAATTTACCTAGTAAAAGGCAGATGACATGATGTGGGAGTGGAACTTTGATGACTTCTGAAATCCAAACTGCTGAAGAAATGAACCCCCCCCCCCATGCCATGGGAGGTTGCATCTGGGGTGTGAATGTGTTTGTGTGTGTGACTCGACTGTTGACCTAAGGGATACTCTGATAAGTAAGTCACTTGTCATGCTGCGTACTACATGTGCTACAATTACTGAGCACGATGTGTGTATAATATTACAGTACATTGCAATATGTATTTAACGGTCATAATCACAAAAGTAGCAACAGTATTATCAGTAATAAAGGCTGTAGTAGTATGTGACAGATGGAAAACACTGATATATAATGTGTAGATACTGTTTAAAATAGAGGTTCTGCTGCTGCAATCTGTCCTCTCAAGATTGTGAGACATGCACACACACACAGAGGCGTGTGCCAGGCCTGTGTGTCAGAGTGAAGGCGTTGTTATGATGATAAATGAGATACATGCAGTTGAGGGGCACAGAAAGGGAGAGAGAGCTTTAAAATGCCTGGAACTCCTCCCTTGAATTCCCAAACCGTGGGTCCAAGCGTCAATCTGAGCACACCAGCAGAGAGATACACTCGTCCCCAACGCAGACATATAGTTTTTATGTTTGTGGAGTCAAAAATGTGATCTTGGTCGCGAGTTAAAGATGTGTTGCCCCTCAGTTGCTTTCCAGAAATTTCTCCTCTCAGTTTATATGGGAGTGAATGAGAAAAAAATCGGCGCTCCCTTCGCTTGGGAGCTCACTGACCCAAATATCTAAGTGTGAGTGATCGATGGTGACACCAGTCAACGGCGCCGGAAGCGGGGGGGCCAGGGGGCCATTGGCCCCCCCACTTTTACCCTCCTGCCACATTATTTTTAAGCTGAATCAAAGGTCCCTATATTACATTACGTACGGTAAAAAAGACTTTCACTCTTCAGTTCCACTCATATGGTAGGTAAAATACAGAGAGGGGCCATAGAGAGAAAGATACAGCCTCCAACAGGCACTCAATTGTGCGCACCTGTTACTGCCTCACCAGCCCGGTAAAGCCTCGAGCATCCTCGGCAGGCTCCGGGTAGACTCTCAGCTGTCTGGCTCTATCCAACAGCACCTAGCAGTTATCCCCACTAACCCTGGCACCGTATTGTAAGAACTCCCCAGTTATAAAAAATAGAAATAAATCAAAAAGTGAGCCAAATTGTAGGCCTATCTGGTTCCCAATCAAACATTTCTAGCGCTGGTGTGTTTTATTTTTTTCTCAATACCCCTCCGCGGCTCCGTAGTACACAAACATAAAACAAAAAATAAAGAATTGAATTTAAACTCAATTTGTCTGACTTACATTTATCTCTTGAATATCATGAATGCATAGATCTATGCTTTTGATGTGATATGCAGCCTGCCTGACTTCATAGGCTACAGAGGCCCTGGACCTGCTGCGCATAGATGCGGAGCGGCGTTTTGATCAGGAGGGACTCTGCGTAGCTGCAGGGCGAGAGCAGGCACACCTGGCCCGAGCCCATACACGTTATGTCTGGGACGGGATTTAAATTATGACGGGATTTTAATTATGATTTAAACCCGTCATTTTTCAATAAGTTGGCTGTTATAATTAAGAGTATTAAACCACAATTCTTGTTATTTGAATGACAGAAATAGGATCTTAATGAATGGCGCAACACGGAAGCATGATTATGTAATAAAACAGGTGTTTATTGTAGGATCCAGGTGGTGAAGGGCTGTGCGCGCACAATGTTCCAACAGGGGACAGCCCTCCATTCCGAAACACCGCCGTTCCGAACCAGCCCCACTCCAAAATAGATTTTCAATCAAGTTTGAGAATTGTATTGCGGAGTTTTGCACAGCAGCGGCCGGATCTTTGCTCTCAAACCACAAAAAATGTGATGGCACAACAGTCTCCTTCAGTACATTATTCTATGCTTTCTTTTGATTTTCACATTGGCTAGTCATCCTGTTTAATTTGTCTT
>NC_065525.1:1374607-1379841 GCF_006386435.1 Epinephelus moara | reverse complement strand
TTGCTGCAAGATACTGCTGCTTTCACTAAAACACACTGTTGCCGCTGTTGCGCAAGCTCACACTCAGCTCAGGCTGTACTTCAATCCCTGATCACTACGCACCTTTAACTAGTCCCTATTATTAACTGGACATTACACAGGTAGCCACGCCCACATGGTGACAAGCCCCAGACGCACAGCACTTTTTGGCCCCCCCACTTCTGAAATGAATCTGGCGCGCCTGACACCAGTGCAACCAGGACAAAATTTCCAACGTTGTTTGTTAGAACTTATGTATGTATCTGCACTAATAACATGACGCATAAAATAAGCTTATATGCAGATGATGTACTTTTATTCATACAGAACCCAAACAAATCAATCAAAGAACTTATCTAAACTGTCAATACATACTCCAATATCTCTGACTGCACAATAAACTGGAACAAGTCCACCATCCTAGCATTAAACGGAGACAGCTCTCATGTAACATCACAGATTCCTCAGTTGTTCCACTTGAACTTCACTCCGCTACTAAAAACAATACAAGACGACTTAACCAAATGGATGACACTACCACTTTCAATTATAGGGTGCATAGCCACAATAAAAATGATGATATTACCAAGAGTCAACTACTTATTTACAATGAACCCAACCCAACCTACAGCACAATGGTTTAACACACTGGACACACTAACAACCACATTCTATTGGAAAAACAAAAAACCCAGAACAAAACTTACCACACTACGACAATCCAAACGTCAAGGAGGCCTAGAAGCACCAAATTTACACCACTACTGAAAAAAAAAAACCCACTCTCAAAACTGTATAAACTTATATCCTCCACTGACAATACACATCATATTCCAATAAACAAATGGGAGAAAGATCTTAACATTAACACTGACAACCAATTCTGGAACAACATTTGCAACAACATTTTCAATATGTCCAGGAACAGTAACATAAGACTAATACAATAGAAGATCATCCACAGAACTCACATCACACAACACAAAATGCATTTAAAGGGGTTGGCCAATTCAGACACATGCACTCATTGTACACTCAATACAGCAGATGACCACCTCCACGCACTCTGGCTCTGTCCACCAATTCAACAATTCTGGAGAGAAGTAGCCACCATACTATCACAATTCACTGGCTGTAACATCCCACTATCTCCTTCCATTTGCTTACTTGGCAATCTGGATACATTTAATACAAATTCAAAATAAAACGTGTATGTGGGAACATATCAACAGAAAGAAGATCACCAAACAAAACCCATCTGGAACCCAAAATTTGAACCCAAACAGATCATACTATCTACCTGATTCTTTTTTGTTTTTGTTTTATTTTGTTTTGTTTTGTTTGTTTTGTTTATCTCAATTTTGTCTTTTTTTTTTTTTTTTTTACTTTAGTTTTGTCTCTTTCTTTTTCTTTGGTGTTGCTACTACTGTCGCTGTTGTCAATCAATCAATCAATCAATCAATTTTATTTATAAAGCCCAATATCACAAATCACAATTTGCCTCACAGGGCTTTACAGCATACGACATCCCTCTGTCCTTATGACCCTCGCAGCGGATAAGGAAAAACTCCCCAAAAAACCCCTTTAACGGGGGAAAAAAACGGTAGAAACCTCAGGAAGAGCAACTGTAGTTGTTGTTTGAATTTGTTTTGTTTACATCTGCCTGTTTTGTTAATCACTGCTTGTTGCAAGCAATACCACTGCTTGTTATCTTTATGTTTGTCTTTATATTTGTTTATATTTATATATATTTGTATGCACTAAATGGTGAATAAAGGGAGATAAAAAAAAATAAAATAAATAAATAAATAAATAAAAGAAATTATGTATGTACAGTGAAAATTGTCGCCTTGGCAGCCAGTTAAAGACAAACGTTTTAGACGATTTTAGAGCCCTCTCCACTCTAGCTCACAGCTGACAATTTCTCCACATTTGCTCATGGTACTTTCAGAGGCACAAATTAAAAACGGTAAAAGATATGAAAAAGATGAAAACGAGTGAATAGATGAGACCTGTGGCAACATTTCAACGTTGAAATGTGTGATGGAAATTTTGTACTTCATGAAGAGAGATGGGAACTGAAGTCACACGCAGGAATGTTCAATGTAATTGTGTAGTGTGACCTGTGACCCTTTGTGTTGTTTCATGACACATGTAAGGTATTGAATAATCACTCAAGGTTATCACTTCCTTCTTTGTGAATGATTCCTTTAAGTGCAGAAGGGCAGAGTGATAACACAACCACAGAGACAGATAAGCTTTTCTCCTCAGACATTGAGTCTTCACTTTGTAACCGACCTGCGTGTTGCTCTGTGAATGCTCCTCTTGTACAAGATTAAACCCTTGTTTGAATTTTGAGCTGACTCCGATCTCCTTCCTCCAGTTTTAAATTATTGCAGGATGGAGTCTGTAGCACAAAGTATGGATAAGCTGTGTAGGTGTTGATGAGACGAACAAGCCAGTTTTGGTTTGATCTTTCTACGACATTCCTAGGGGCCGCAGCGGCCATTTTAGTGTGCCTAGGTGGCGCTAGAGAGCCCATTTTGGCACTTTAGGGGTTCAATTTTTCATTTTATCAAATTTTCGCCAGTCCTGACGTGTGCCAATTTTGGTGAGTTTTTGAGCATGTGTAGGGGGCAAATTAGGCCTCAAAGTGGCGGCGGGAGAAAGAATGAAAAAAAGAAAGAAACACACCAAAAACAATAGGGTCCTCACCCTTCAGCCGAGGTCTGTAACAGTTCTGCAGGGAGGAAGAGTAAAGGCAGAAACAGCTACAACGAGATGTTAGATGAAGAGCTGCAGACAATAGGCTCTTACTGCACCTCTGCAAACAGCTCACCTCCAACAGGTAAACTTCTTTTACCTGCCCTGCTATGGAAAAACAAATGCAACAAAAATAACAGCGAACTTTAGCCATGGATCAGCCCGCTGCTTTTAAATGGCATCAATCAAGACAAGCAGTCATCATTTAAAGACACACCTTCAAGCAGGTAGCCCTGTTGTAATGGAAATGCAAATCCCTGCCGCACTGGGCTAATGACCCAAACCAGACCAAATTAAACCAAACCAGCCCTTGACTGTCAAAAAGGAGGACAAGATATGTTGAAGTAAGATGAGAGGGTGGCAGGACTTAAAGAGTAACTAAACCCTAAAACCATTTTTTCCAGCTGATAATCATTGTTTCTGGTTGTAAAGGCTGATAATCATTGTTTCTGGTTGTAAAGTAGTGTTACTGACTGATCCTGCTCAAAATCTTGACAGCTTAGTGCAAACTGTTGAAAATCTACATTTTTTTTTAAAAATGTGCTTTGGAGTGCCCTCTACAGCTTGAAACCTGGTTACTACATTTGAATTTACATTACATTACATTGGAGGCGAATGACTCTTTTTCGGGGCGAATGACATCACTAACCATCCACGCTAAAGCCTGCCCTCCTCCCTTAACTCCTCCCCTTACTATAAAACCATTCTGTCCGCAGTTATCAAACTGATAGCGAGTAGGTTGGATCAGAGCAGAGAGAGCAGTAGAGCAGAGAGAATAGTAGTAATTTGTCGAATTGTATTGTCAGCATAGTGTATTTTAGTGTAGGTTTACAGTTAGTAGTGTGTTTATAGCATTTAGGTTAGTTGGTCAAGGAGAGGCGCAGAGGCTCAGGAGTATATGTGCGGGGCGGCAAGGGAGGGAGGGGTGGATGGATGCGGTGGGCTGCTGTGCGGTGAGCCCAGGCTCCCAGAGAGGGAGAAATAGAACCGAGTAGGATAAAATAAGTCAAAGTGTGGAGAAGGGGACCGGCTGAGCTCAAGCCGCCTTCCCTACTGCCCGTGTGACACAGTTAGGGGGGGGTTTCCAAGCCACCATCGGCACAATGAAAAGCCCTCTTTCCTCTCCCCACAGCGAGGGACAATCTTCACTCCGCCCCCTTCCTCAGCCGCTCGTCTGTCTCCCCCCTCAGCTCCGCCTATCTTTTCTGAATTTTTTTAAATCAAGCTGTGGGTGGAGTAATGCCCAGAGAGAGGGGTTTAGTTCCCCTTTAAAGTATACTGTCAAACTGTCTGAAGTGACTGCCCAGCTTTGTAAAGTTTGAAACCCATTAACAAAAAGAGGCAAATAAGCCTCTTCCTTTTGCTGGCCAGAAAAGGGCTTGAACCGCAATTGCCGACTGTGGCTATATTCAAAAAGTTAAAACTTTGACAGGCTACACCTTTAACATCTTCAGTCTGACTGACTCTAAACCTGAAACACATCTACATCCCATTGTGAGATTTTGACTCTTTCAACACCAAATGTGGTTTACAGCATTGTGGGACTGAGATACACAATCCTGCTGTAAATTAGCAAGAGCAGTCAAAAAACATGGCAGCCATCAATAGAGAAGTATTTGCAAAAGGCAGACTTAGAAGAAAGAAGACCATGCTCAGCTCTGTGAAACCTGAAACCTGGTCATTGCCACTTGATGCTTTTTGACAATTGAGCTGCCTCCTTCTGTTGGCTGAAAAAAGGCTTGATGCTTATGGCTATATTTATATCTTTTATTTATTTTCATGGTTGCTATCTCCTTAGTCAGATCAATCAATCAATCAATTTTATTTATAAAGCCCAATATCACAAATCACAATTTGCCTCACAGGGCTTTACAGCATACAACATCCCACTGTCCTTTGGACCCTCACAGCGGATAAGGATAAACTCCCCCAAAAAAACCCTTTAACAGGAGAAAAAAACGGTAGAAACCTTAGGAAGAGCAACTGAGAAGGGATCCCTCTTCCAGGACGGACAGACGTGCAATAGATGTCATACAGAACAGATCAGCATAATAAATTAACAGTAATCCGTATGACACAATGAGACAGAAAGAGAGAGAGAGAGAGAGAGAGAGAGAGAGAGAGAGAGCGATGCAGGACAGACGGTAATGACAGTAACTTACAACAACATTAATGAAAGTAATAATATTATAGTTATAGTTCTGGCTACTGTGGTACAATATGTTGAAAGTATATATATATATATATATATAATGACTAATGATGGCAGCAGCAGGAGGCATCTGGCAGGACCACGGCAGCAGCACAACCACACACGTCACGCTATCCAGGCACTGCTGCGATATGAGTTAATCTGAGAGACAGTGGAGCACAAAGGCTCCGGAGAAGAAGCCGAGTTAGTGACATCCAGAATGGCCGAGTTAGCAAGATGCAGTAATAGAATACGAGAGAGA
>NC_065525.1:1364104-1371421 GCF_006386435.1 Epinephelus moara | reverse complement strand
AGAGGCATAACTGAACATTTGGCACACCGAGCAAGAAAGAGCAGAGGGAGAAGCCATCGCTAACTGTAAAGCTAATGTAGCTACCAAGGCTAGTAACGTGCAAACAACAGCTAAGAGATTAGCAAGAAAGTCGTAGAAAGGAGGAGAGCTATAAGTGCTTAAGCAGAACCAGTGTGGGTTAATACTTGAAGTAGACGTTAAAGCAACTGAAGTGAGAAAGCAGAAAGCAGGCTAGTAGAATTCACCAGAGCAGTACAGAGACGCTGTCACAGAAACACCGGAAATGACACAACTCGCTTACCGCAATACGTCAGCACATACCAGCACCAGATAGATCAGTGAATGGGACAAGCAGTGATAAGTGATAAGTCACACGATATATACAATCACTCCAACTAACATAACCAGCACGATAATGCTGCTGAACAAAAGTACTCAGTTCAAATGTCTTGCCTGTCTCTTTTGCTGTATCCTCAGGAATCGCTGCGATCTCAACTGTGCAGATCTAAATCGTCAGTGGTGTAAACCTGACCCAGTCCTCAGTCCAACCATCTACCACACCAAGGGTTTCCTCTACTACCTCAACAGTATAGGACGGACTCCACTGGTGAGATACACATGCTCTTCTGTACTATAGACTTGTTAGCTTGATGTTACTTGTCTTCAGGTGGTGTGATCCTTGTTCCTTGTTTTGCTTTGAAAATCCCTTCAGCATTGTACACTGTCCCATTTGAGACTTTAGCCCCCTTTCCACCGAGCAGTATGGTACGGTACAGTTCAGTTCGGTATGCTTTTTTTTCCGTTTCCACTGCAAAAAGTTGTGGATGGTACCAATGGAACCGTTCCGTACCATTACCATTTTGGTACCCCTTCTCTTGGGGTTGGTACTAAAAGGTGGAGCTGTGAACACTGCAGTCCGTTGATTGGTCAGTAGCGGACGGTCACCCTACTCAAGGCTGCGTTGTGGCTGGTTATGGGGCAGAAGCCACTGTTCATATTGTGGAGAGTTTAATTAGCAGACTGTGACTAAAAATAAAGGGATGTTTTGCTGCCTCTCACAGCAGCTGTCGTGTGAGCAAAAAAATAACTGAATTCACTGGGCCGACTGCCAGGATTTTTAAGGTGGAACCTGGAATGTTACTCAATGCACGAGCTGACGACTTGACTCACAGTGACACACTTTAAATATTCCACATGACAACTCTGACCATTACTTAAGTTTTTATATGACATACACTTTCAGTAATAAGTGGATCTTCAAGCTTTTATATTTATTAATTTTGGCCAGGTTATGTGAACTGCATATATTCTAATCCTTACTCTGAGAAAAAAAAGGGTCATGTAGCGTTGAGCTACGGCAACACTAAGCCCCCGAGTTTCCCTGAGAAGGACTAAATGAACAAACCCTCTATTTTTGAATATCCCATGGAGAGAGACTTCCACTGCAGCCTGTTTTATTTTGTACTGAAAATGTCAGCTTGCAACCCCATTCTGTGGATGATTAAAGAGGTGCAGACTTCCCTCTGTGTAACCGATAATGAGGAAATACAGTGAGTGCTGGATGGAGCAGTGAGTGACAACAACCCCACCCACATTTAAGGGTATTGTTTGCAGTGGAATTGCTAAGGTCTGGGTACCATGTCTGAGGGGTACTTTTGGTTCCAGAGGTACCATATCGAAAGTGTTTGGTGGAAACGGGGCTTTTGATAGACCTGCACCGAGGTTGGTTTTACACATCACTGCCATGTACAACTAGAAATGAGTTTTGTTAAGACAAAGCACCTCTAGTGTTAAAATCATAATGGGTACTGTTGCTTACTGTTGGGACTTGATCTTGTAACGAGGTAAGCTTAGTTGGAGGGACCTGTGGAGTATGGACGAGAATCGTGTTAGATTCCTGGTAGGGGCTACATATGATATGTTACCAACCCCCCAGAACCTAAAACTGTGGGTAAATGGGGACCCATCATGCCCATTGTGTTCAATGTTGAAATGTTTAGCTGCAGGCATCGAAGGGAAACGAAGACAGGTAAATTCAGAAGGTGTTAAGAGTAGGAGTTTAGCAATTCAGTTTGTCCGTGAGGCGGAGAAATACAGAAGGAATAAGTTAGTAAGGAGGCAAGGGTGTGGCTGCCTAGAAGGTGCTTGTGATTGGGAAATGCAAGTAGATTTAGGGGGAAAGCTCGTTGTTCCCCAGGAAATAGTTTGTGCCAAGCAGAGGCCTGACATAGTGTTGTGGTCAGTGAGTCAACAGATAGTTTATTTCATTGAGCTGACAGTTCCTTGGGAAGACTCAGTGGAAGAAGCCTATGAAAGAAAAAAAGCTTAGATATGCAGACTAAGGAGCAGAAGCTGAGCAGCGAGGATGGAGAACTAGGATTTGTCCAGTGGAAGTGGGGTGAGATCAGCTGTCTCGTTCCTGGGGGAACTTGGAGTGCGGGGACAGAGTTTGAGGAAGACAGTGAAGGAAATGTCAGATGAAGCAGCTAGAGCTAGCCAGTGGATCTATAAGAGAAGAAATAATGTCAGTTGGGGGCCAGCAGGGGGAACTACTAAGAAGGTTACATAAGTCCTTGAGATCAGGTGGAGAGATCCACCAATCAGTCCTGTTAGGAGAAATCCAGGAAGAGGAAGGTTATTTAAGTGTGGGAGCGGCCTATTTGAATCCCTTTTGTTTGAGACCATGCTGCAAGGTGAGTGTGTTTGCTGATCCTGTGAGGTTATTTATCTCCATTAACTTTAGCTTATATTGTAGTTATGCTATGTAGCATGTGAAATAGAGTATGGTAAATGTGCTAGGAAAGGTAGTATCAGCACTGTCGCTACCTGGAGCTCGCATGTATGGAGCCTGGGTTTGTTGAAGGTGGCAGTGCTGTTTGGGCTGGGAAAGCCATGTGTAAGTAAGGTAAAGGAGGTGGGTGGGTTGGTGCGGGGAGCAGTGAGACCTGGCATTAGGGGAGTGTCTCTGGGACGCCAGAGATCACTGTCTAGCCTCCTGAAGGTGTCGTGGGACCAACTAGACAAAACACTGGTGAAAGGAGGTTCCCACCCGATGACCCCAAAGACATGTTAGTTATCACTGCTCACTGGTCTGTATAGTTAAGCCTTGCCATAATAGCTTATCATAAGGCTTAGGAGGTTATTCACTGAGTGCTGATCCTTTCTTTAGAGCACAAACTTCTTGTGTTTATTTGAATTGAACAGGCCTGCAATTAGAAAATCAGAATGGCTATTGGAAATAATTAATAATTATAATTCATTCGCTCCTCACGTAGTCCACCACTGAACTGATAGTGACACAAATGCTTTTCCAAAGTACGTTGCATTTCTTGCAGTTAGGCAAACTTGAGTTTTCAGCTGCAGCAGCAAACTTATGCATTCTAAACTTTTAAAGCCATCAGTTTAGAAAGCCTAAATACTAATTGGAAACTTGGATTTATTTTTGGGTAACACTTTATAATAACTATCCGTTATAACTAGTTAATAGATCATTTGTAAACTGTTAATTAATGAGTTATTAATGACTTGTTAAGTGTTTGTTAATAGTTTGTTAAGGATTTATAACGATGCCTTATAGATAGTTAATAGACCACTAATAAACTGTTAGTTAATGAGTTATAAATGACTTGTTAAATAACAGTTTAAGAATTAATAACTGTGCCTTATAGATAGCCAATAGATAACTTACAAGCTGTTAGTTAATGAGTTATAAATGACTTGTTAACTGTATGTTAATGATTTATAACTATACCTTATAAACTAGTAATAGATCATGAACAAGCTATTAGTGAATTACTTACTAATGACTTGCTAAGTATCAGTTAATAGTTTATATATGTTATTGGGACGTTATTCTAAAGTTGCAACTATTCCTCATTTACTAACAGTTAATAAATGAGGAATAGTTGCAACTTTAGAATAACTTAACAAGTCATTAATAACTTATTAATTAACAGTTTACAAATGATCTATTAACTAGTTATAATGGATAGTTATTATAAAGTGTTACCTATTTGGGTAGTACTTTGTCAGTAAGAACACTAGCTAAGGACACCCCCTTGTGAACTTCATTGTAGGTGCCACTCTTTCTTCACCCCACTTAACAGACTTACATAACTAACATTCCTGTTCTCATTAACACCTGCTGAGAAACACAGGTTAGTTATCTGGTACCATGTCAATTTATCTGGATTTTGTTTTGTAACCTGAAGATTTGGTTTTGTACTTGATGACTATTCTTTCTAAGCCAAGAAATATAGTGCCAACAAATGCCCAGCTGGTACAGCTTGAACAAACTGACAAATGAATTCACTGTACCACAGATTATTTGCCATTAGTTAAGATCTAATCTGGCTTTTCCTTTGGGTCTTACCATCTGAAATGGTGACTAAGACTGCATGTTCTTTGTTCATGAAACAAAGGACAGCCATTTGGCACTCGTCTCTACAGGATGCCTCATTGTCACACCTAAGGGAGAGAGCAGTCCACTCCTGAGGCCCTGATGGGCTCTCTTGCCCCTGAACCATTAAAGGGGACTCCCTTGCTCTTCTCCTGAACCTCCATAGAGGTAGGATGTAGGCAGGAGGACCTGCTATGCCCTTCCCCTTTTGTCTCAATTCTGCATGCTAACAGCAGGAGCTGCAGCCTTGCTTTCAATGTGGCCTGCTTACAGAAGACACACAACCTGAAGACCAGACAAATTAGTGTGCCAACACAAGGTTTGCAACTAACTGTCTGGCACCAAGGAGATCCAAGTCGAGTTAGCACCAGACTTCTAACTCTGCAAGGACACTGAGCAACCAGTCTTCTTGGATCTGCACCTTTGGAACAAGGACACAGCAAGGACTGCATCTGAAATACCAGTTCTTTCCAGCCTTCAACTGCAGCATGCAACAGTATCTCTTCTCCCCTCCATCCATTCAAGGATTGGTAATGTAACAACTGGGCATAGCATTATTTTTATTATCGACTTTGTCAATTGTGATTTAATGCTGTTCATTGAGCTATTGTGATGGTTTGCAGTTAGGTTTTTGGTTAGTTGGCTTCACCAAAGCTAAGTGATGTTAGTTTGCTAATGCTTTACACAGAAAGGGTCTTCTATGCAACTAAACATCTTCTGTAGCCCAAACCCTTTTGCAACAAATATCGCATATGTTCACTCACAAATTGAGTTTCAACATAGCAACACCCAAAGATGACTCAAAGTTTCCACTTCATCTCCTTTGTCTTTGTCCTGACTGACCATACTGTCAGGCAAAAACTCTCCTGATCTGAAGCCATGTTTGATTCAGCCATCTTGTAGTTCTCTGTTGTCAGCCATTTTGTTTGTAGGCCATACAGCCTTTGTTTCTCTCTTTCTCTCTCTCTCTCTCTCTTAAGGTGCGGACACACGAAACCGACATTAAAAAACTAGCAGCGACGAAAGCCAACTGTTCCATTGTCTACATTGCCTCACATCGCCCTGTGTCAGTTGCATTTGAACACACTACACGAACTACATCCGACGGCCAAGTGGCACATACGTTCTGCGCCTGCGTGAGAGAGAGTGGAATGACAGAGTGGTACATCCTGACAGCCGAGGGGTTTCCTATCTGTGCAGCCGAGCACCGCAGCACCTCCACGGACTATTACATCCAGATGGTCCCGGTGTTTCCTCCGCAGGCTCCACTTCACTCAGCTGCCCAATAAACCCACTGCTTCTTCCCACTTTAACCTGAATAACAAACCAGGGCTCGGTGCTCCGGTTGGATCCAAACAGAGAGCCGGGGCTAGCTCAGAGACTACCGGAGGCTAACTGGCTGTGCTTCCCTCCGGTCATGCTGCGGCTAATGCTCTGCTAGCCGCTCCCAGCCAGCTCTGGCTCCCCATTTGGATTCTAACAGAGAGCCGGGGCTAGCTGGGAAGCTAGCGGAGGCTAACTGGCTGTGCTTCCCTCGGGTCATGCTGCGGCTAACGCTCCCCTAGCTGCTCCCAGCTTGCTCCGGTTTGTTATTTAGGTTAAGTGGGAAGAAGCAGCGGGTCTGTGGGCAGCTGAGTGAAGTGGAGCCTGAGGAGGAAGCACCGGTTAGCCCCGGTTTCACTACAGGCAGGTTCATTTGCTACAGGGGCGAGGAAATAAAACCTGAACAGCCAATCAGAGTTATCTCTCTCACCGACAAGCTCCGCTGCATGCTCAATCAGCCGAAAAGCCGCCAACGCCGAAGTGCCGATGGTGCGGGACACACTGCAAAAACTAGGCCAACAGACGCTCACCGACGGCCCAACTTTACACTGCAAAAACTAGGCCAACAGACGCTCACCGACGGCCCAACTTTGGTCGACGGCCAACTGTCGTTTTGGTGTGTCAGGGCCTTTACACACACACACACACACACACACACACACACACACATACACACCCTGCTTGTATGTAGTGACTAGTTAGAATTTGTGTGTTGTTTTGTTTTGCCTTCTTGTGAATAAATACTTTTAGAACTGTACCTGCTGTCTGTCTAATATGTATAGTGTATAGTGATAGTCAATAGTCATCCTGCACAAGAGTGAATAGTCATAATCAACAGTAATCCTCTGCTATGTGAAGAACTCTGAGTATTTTATGAGACTGATATCATCAACTGGCTATAATTTTTCTCTTTTCGGGAATGGTGCCCCATGAGGTGATTTAATTAAATTAAGTCACATTATTGAACAAAATTAATCATTACTATTAATAATCATTAATTATTTCTGAAAGCTATTTTAATACTTAAATTGGAGGCCCGTTACAAGATCAGGTCCCAACATTGCAATAGTTAATGGATGCTGGAGTCATATTAGCCTAGCTTAGCACAAAAACTGGAAGCAGGAGGAAATGTTGTGCCCTTAAACATAGAAAATAAGGAAGATGAATGAGGAAAGAAACTCACAGCTCTTGCCTTCACTTGACTGTCTTGGATGTTATATTATAATCAGTGCTAAACAAAAATACACACATTTCGACATTTGAACACTCTCAGTCTCAACACAGTTAACTATCTCTATGCTATTGATCACATTTTTTATCCGAATTTTATCCAAAAGGCCATTTCCCTCAAATATTGTTCACAAATCTGTCTAAATCTGTGTTAGTGAGCACTTCTCCTTTGCCGAGATAATCCATTCCACCTCACAGGTGTGGCATATCAAGATGCTGATTAGACAGCATGATTATTGCACAGGTGTGCCTTAGGCTGGCCACAATAAAAGGCCACTCTAAAATGTTCAGTTTTATCACACAGCACAATGCCACAGATGTCGCAAGTTTTGAGGGAGCGTGCAATTGGCATGCTGACTGCAGGA